>NC_134405.1:218563448-218840948 GCF_038048845.1 Mixophyes fleayi
CCACATCTATGGCTGCGAGGAAAAAGCTCAGTTTTCCCAAAAGAGGCGCTGGCGGGGATGCTGATAACATCTGGTCCGGACTGAAGGACCTGCCAACCATTGCAGACATGTCTACTCTCGCTGCATTGGATGCTGTCACAATAGAAAAAATTGTGGATGATTACTTTGCTGACACCATCCAAGTAGACATGTCAGACAGTCCATATTGTTACTGGCAGGAAAAAAAGGCAGTTTGGAAGCCCCTGTACAAACTGGCTCTATTTTACCTGAGTTGTCCCCCCTCCAGTGTGTACTCGGAAAGAGTTTTTAGTGCAGCGGGGAACCTGGTCAGTGAGCGGCGAAGGAGGTTGCTTCCTCACAACGTTGAAAAAATGATGTTTATAAAAATGAATAATCAATTCCTCAATGAAGTACAGCATTGCCCTCCAGATACTACAGAGGGACTTGTGGTTGTGGAGTCCAGCGGGGACGAATTGATAATGTGTGATGAGGAGGAAGTACACACTGTAGGGGGAGAGGAATCAGAGGTTGAGGATGAGGACGACATCTTGCCTCAGTAGAGCCTGTTTAGTCTGTACAGGGAGAGATGAATAGCTTTTTTGGTGTGGGGGCCCAAACAAACCAATCATTTCAGCCAAAGTTGTTTGGTAGGCCCTGTCGCTGAAATGATTGGTTTGTTAAAGTGTGCATGTCCTATTTCAACAACATAAGGGTGGGTGTGAGGGCCCAAGGACAATTCCATCTTGGAACTTTTTTTTTTGCATTATATGACCAATCAACAGTCGTTTGCCATGTTCAAAAAGTAAAACCAAATTTAAACAAATTCAAGAAATTAAACCAAAAGTAAAATGCCCTGTCATAATTTAAAACAAGAGGTATTGACGTGCTCTAAAACTACTGTATTGTTGTTTATATTTTATAAACACTACACTTGAAAGCTTGAGTCTTTCAATGAAAAAGTAACTGTCCATTGCATGAATATTTGCAACAGGGACAATTTTAGGGTTAAGAAAGTCAACTAATAACACTTCGACGCTGTCTGTCTTTATAAACACTACACTTGGAAGTTGGAGGAGGTATTGTGGTCCCGGCACCAAATTTACTACCGGGGCCACTCCACTGTGCAGTCCATATTTAGGTGTATCAGATATTAAACAACGGTGACAGTTGATGCCCAATTTTTTAATTATATTGTTGGCGCTGTAAAAAATTGTGTTCCGGGCACACCACACTACGCAGTCCATACCCTTTTTTGGTGGAATTCTGACCCGTGGAGGGTTTTTTAATTATATTGTGGCCTCGGTACAAAATTGTGTACCGGGGCCACCACACTACGCAGTCAAGATAGATAGATGCGTATCATAGATAAAGTACATTCAGTGGTGTGGGGCAAATTGAAAAATATTCAAAATGCACTGACATTATCAAAAACAAGAGGTTTTCACACGCTGAAACTCCAACATGTATATGATGGAGAGGATGGAGGAGCAGCCGTATGTGCAGTGTAATGCAGACCTGTTGAAGGTTTTTTATATATTTTATTGTGGTGCCCAGTGCCCACTACTCTACGCAGTCCAGATACTATTTTTGGGTGTAATGCAGACCTGTTGAAGGTTTTCTATATATTATATTGTGGTGGCCAGTGGCCAGTCCTCTACGCAGTCCAGATACTATTTTTGGGTGTAATTCAGACCTGTTGAAGGTTTTCTATATATTTTTTATTGTGGTGCCCAGTGCCCACTACTCTACGCAGTCCAGATACTATTTTTGGGTGCAATTCTGACCTGTTGAAGGTTTTCTATATATTATATTGTGGTGGCCAGTGGCCAGTCCTCTATGCAGTCCAGATACTATTTTTGGGTGTAATGCAGACCTGTTGAAGGTTTTCTATATATTTTTTATTGTGGTGCCCAGTGCCCACTACTCTACGCAGTCCAGATACTATTTTTGGGTGTAATTCTGACCTGTTGAAGGTTTTCTATATATTATATTGTGGTGGCCAGTGGCCAGTCCTCTATGCAGTCCAGATACTATTTTTGGGTGTAATGCAGACCTGTTGAAGGTTTTCTATATATTATATTGTGGTGGCCAGTGGCCAGTCCTCTACACAGTCCAAATACTATTTTTGGGTGTAATTCAGACCTGTTGAAGGTTTTCTATATATTTTTTATTGTGGTGCTTAGTGCCCACTACTCTACGCAGTCCAGATACTATTTTTGGGTGTAATTCTGACCTGTTGAAGGTTTTCTATATATAATATTGTGGTGGCCAGTGGCCAGTCCTCTATGCAGTCCAGATACTATTTTTGGGTGTAATGCAGACCTGTTGAAGGTTTTCTATATATTATATTGTGGTGGCCAGTGGCCAGTCCTCTACGCAGTCCAGATACTATTTTTGGGTGTAATTCAGACCAGTTGATGGGTTTTTAATTGTATTGTGGGGAACACTCCTCTACGCAGTCCAGAAAGATACCTCGTTGCAACGTTTTGTACTAAAAAAAAAAAATTATTGTGAGGTGTTAGGTGTTCAGAATAGCCTTTAAATTAGTGGAAATTATTGTTATTGAATGTTATTGAGGTTAATAATAGCGTAGGAGTGAAAATAAGCCCAAAAACTTGATTTTTACGAATCCAAAACCTTAAATCCGAACCAAAACGTTTCGGCAGGTGTTTTGCAAAACAAATCCGAACCCAAAACATCGAGAAAATCCAGATCCAAAACACAAAACACGAGACCTCAAAAGTCGCCGGTGCACATCCCTAATATATATATATATATATATATTGACACAGGAGTGTGTTGGGTAGTATGAGTAGCCAAGCAACCGCAGGTAAATGTACTTTACTGCCGGTGAATGCCCCTAAATCACTAACTACGTGTTTTGGGTCTTTTTGGAAATCCTTTGTTGTGAACACGTGCTATTAAGTTCAGCCTGCCAATAGAGGTAGTCTCCTTGTAATTCAAGGACAGTTGCAAACGGGTAGAGATGCTTACTCTAGAAGATGTCCGAATCCCAAGATCTTAAAAAAAAATAAAAAAAAATACTAATCCATATGACGGGACATTCCTCTACTCGCGACTGCTGAGGCGGTCGTGCACCTAAGATATTTGGAACTTGGGGATCATGTCCAGAGTGGCAGAAACACCGGGGACTTTATTCAAACCTGTTCTTGGTGCCCAAACAGGATGGTTCATTTCGAACATTTCTAAACCTCAAGGGGCTAAACCAACATCTACGAGTAGAAAAGTTTCGGATGGAATCAGTCCTTTACAGTAGGAAGCTCCTATTATCAATTCAGGGCTTTCCCCTTTGACTTTTCACAGCCCAGAGAGTTTTCACAAAGATTATGGTGGTAATGGCAGAACGTTTACGTGCCTTGGGAGAGAACATTATTCTGCATTTGGACTATTTTCTCCTCAAAGACTTATCAGGTCCTTTTCTCTATTAGCATCTGACCCTGTCTATTCGAATTCTGGAGCAACACGGTTGGATAATCAATTATTCCAGATCCCAGTTGATGCCCTCACAAAGGATGAGGTTTCTAGGATTAATAATGGACACCACTTTTCAGAAGATCTTTTTCCAGAACCTTCTCTACAGATCCCTACAACTCTCTGTACGGTTAATCCTGAGTCACCCTGGTCCTTCCATGCGCTTGGGCATGGGGATTCTAAGGTTGATGGTATCTATGTTCCAAAACCTTCCCATACAGTTGTTTCCACCCTCGCACGTACCGGTGGAATCTACTAAGACATTGGTCGTGTCCCCCTTTTTCATCTGGTGACCCAACGAATCAGACTCTCCAGGGAGACTTGTCAACCTCTGAAATGGTGGCTAGTTCAAGAGCTTCTGATGATGGGCCGATCTTTTGTCCTGTGGTCTTGGATTCTTCTGACCACAGATGCCAGTCTGAAGGGCTGTTGAGCTGTTGTTCTCCAGATTCGTCTCCAAGGTCTTTGGAAAGGCAGGGAGGCGCTTCAGCCCATAGATATTCTTGAGCTAAGAGCCATGCTGTTAGCCCTCCAGGGAGCTCAGTCTCTCCTTCAAGGAAAACCAGTCCACCTCCAATCCTTCAATGTCACTGCAGTGGCATATGTAAATTGTCAAGGAGGAACAAGAAGTGCAGAAGTTATGCAGGTAGCGGAACAGGTCTTCTTGTGGGTGGAGAAATTTGTTCCAGCAATTTTGGCAGTGTTTATTCCCGGAGTGAATAACTAGAATGAATTATCTCAGCAGGGATGCAATCCTTCTGGGAGAATGGGAACTGCATCCTCAGGTGTTTCAGGAGTTAGTTTGGAAATGGGCCTGCCAGATCTGGATCACTAAGTTCCAAGATTCTGCGCAAGAACCAGAGTTTCTCTGGCTGTGGAGGTAATGTCCATGAGGTTGGACTCCTGTTTAGGATATCACTTTCCACAAATTCTGATGATTCCTCGGGTCCTAAGACGAGTACTGTTGGAAAGTTTTCCGATCATTCTGGTGGCACCGAATTGGCTTGGTTGTGTCTGATTCGCCAACATCTTACTTCTAGTGGAAGGGTCAGGCTGGGCTTTTCCACTCAGGCCCCATCTTTTCAGTCAAGAACCATTTACACCATCCGCACTTGCCTCGGCTGGCTTTAATGGTGTGGCTGTTGAAGCCAACCTCTGACGGTCGAGGAGGTTCTCTTTCAGGGTAGTGGAGACCCTCATAAAGGCTTGGAAGCCGGTATCAGCTAAGATCTATCACAAGGTGTGGAGGATCTATATACTGTAGGGAAGAAGTGTCAGAACCCTACCTTTTTCAGATTAGCAGTTTTCTGGTCTTTCTTCAGGATGGGTTAGAGATGGGACTAAGACTGAGTTCTTTGAAGGTTCAGGTCTCTGCGCTTTCTATTTTCTTTCAGCGCCAGTTAGCTTTCCTCCCTGACGTTTGTACTTTCCTTCAAGGGGTTATTCATGTTCAGTTCCCAACGTTCCTCCGTTGGCCCTGGGGGATTTGAACTTCATTATTGAGGTTCTTCAGCGGCCTCCATTCGAACCCCTGGAGTCGGCTGATCTGCGTTTCTTGACGTGGAAGGTGGTGTTTTTGCTGGCCATTGCATCTACCAACGTGTGTCGGAGCTTGGAGCCTTGTCCCGTAGGGGTCTTTATCTGGTGTTCCATGAGAATAGGATGGTTGATAAGACTGTACCTACTGTCTTGCCTAGGGTGGTTCCTGTTTTTTTTTAAATTATGACATAGTGGTTCCGGCCTTTAGAGAAAGGATTGCTCCTTCTGGGCCTTGTTCCTCTGTTAGTCTGGACGTGGTCCGGGCTTTACGGGTTTATGTGGACAGGACTTCTGCTGGTTGCAGGACCTACTCTCTTTTTGTTCTTTAAGAATTTCATAGGAGAGGTTGGCCGTCCACCAAGCAGACCATTGCTCGTTGGATCAGATCTATGATTAAGCTTGCTTATGTGTAGAAATCTACCTGTGCGGTAGGGGCTTCCTGGGCTGCTTGCCAGAGCAGCAGTGTAGGGTGGCAACCTGGTCCTCAGTTCATACCTTTAAGAGGTTTTGCCAGTTCAACATTTTTGCGTCTGCGAACGACAGTTTCGGACGCAGTATTTTGCAGGCTAGTAGACAAGAGAATTCCCTCCCTTAGGGGCTATTTTAGAAGGTCCCCATGGTAGCAGTGTCCCCCAGAGTGGATGAAGGAGAAAAGAAGATTTTTGTACTTACGTTAAATCTCTTTCTCCGATAACATCTGGGGGACACTACGTTGCCTCTCTTTTGTTGTTCTACAGTTAGTTGTGTTGTTGAGCCCTTTTCTTTGGACTTTAGTATTACTGAGGTCTGTGGGATTGCAGAGGAGAAGAGTCAGCAGCAAACTTAGTTGTTAACTATTTAAGTGACAACTCCATGCGCCCTCATACAACCCATGGTAGCAGTGTCCCCCAGATGGAATCGGAGAAAGAGATTTAACGTAAGTACAAAAATCTTCTTTTCTTAGAACAACTGTCCAGTGGGGATGGGTGGGTGGTAATTGAAAACAGTAAATGTTCTAAACACCTCTGTCTCTCTATGTTGCCACTGTTTAGAGGCTGGTGGGCACATACGCTGCAATTACCACCCTCAAGCCTACTAGGCCCTCTGTTTTTTTCACTGTATTGTAAACAGCAGGTAGCAGCATTATTACTGATTACTGTATTTTGTTATGCTAACCCTACAGTAGGTTGTGTGAGCTAAACATAATGTGAGACCTAGCTGTAGTGCAAGATGTACAAATGTAGAGTCAGAAAAGTATTTACTTGATGTTTGTTTGTTTTTGTTTTTTTTTAATATTTATTATAGGCCACTACATTATACTTAAAGCACCACTAAGCCCACATTTTCACATTTGAACCATGGAGGTAAAACAGATTTACATCAATCTGAAATTCCACTACAGCTTTTTTGAAAAGGAAAATATTACCTCTACCCTCCACTATCTATATCTATCAACTGTCCCTGATTTCAAAGGACAAATCCACTGTCCTCCAACATATTTAGCACATGTCCTAATGGGATCTGAATGGATCAAAAATCTTAGTTACTGTGACATCACTGGCTTTGCCCTCTGGTCAGCCAATCCTAATTGTGAATTTCTGCAAAGCAAATCTGCAAACCTGGTTGTTACTGTTAGCTTGTTTAGCTAACACTCCCTCTTAGCAAAGCAGTAAAATAGAACATATGGAGTTGTCTCATGTTTATTATTCAGCTCAATAATACACAGATTTAATATATTTATTATGTTTAAATAGTTACTTTATCTATGTCCCAAGAGGGCAAAAACAAAGTACAACATGAATTGTAAACTGGGATAGAAAGAGCAGGCTCAATTGGGGCGTTTAAAAAGTATAAACAGGTGGAAGAATTACGGAACAATAAACCAATGAAAACCTTAGAGAGTTTCAAGGAATTGTGGCAATGTATATGGTAGCGAAAGAGGGGGTAAAATTGGAAAGAAGTTGGGGGAGAGGAGAGTTGAGACTGAGCCCGGGACCCCAGTGATCGAAGGGCATTAAGCAGCTATCAGCCTAGACAGCACTGATCATAGAAAGAGGGCCGAAATAGTGTGGTCAGGTGGGGGTTATGGGCAGTGGGACCATTGTAAATTAACCAATTTCACCAAATTTGGAAGAATTTATGGGTTTTCCTATTGAAGAAATTTTCTCCATGGAAGCTAAATACCGGATTTTGTTAAGAACTTGCTGTCTAAAGGGAGGGTCCGGATTTTTCCAATGTTTCGCGACCAGATATCTGGCCACGTTGAGAATCTGAACAGAGAGTTTCTCCAATTACTTGTCCAGAACCTCAATAGGAGAGCCAAGGAGAAAGGACCATGGGCATTTTGAGACATGGATGGTGGTAACATCACTGATCAAAGTGACCACATCATCCCAAAAAGAGGCTATTCCTGAGAAAGACTTCCAGATGTGGAGGAAGGACCCCTGTACCCCACAGCCCCTTCAACACTATTCCGAAGTGGATCCATAGATTTTCTTCAACAGGGTAGGAACCAGGTACCAGTAGTAATAGATTTTGTAGGCATTTTTCTTAACAAGGGATGACCTGGAAGTCTTAGAGACCCTTTCTCTAATTATTGCCCATATATACTCATCTGGCAGATTGCCATGGTCAGCCTCCCACTGGAGTTCGTGGATAGGGCTGTCAGGTTGCTTGGAGGAGGTGAGAAGTTCATATAAAATGGAAATCATTCCCCTTTGCAACAGTGAGTTCACACCTAAAGACTCCAGTGGAGTGAGGGGTCTTGTTACATCGACTTGGGGAGGGAATCAACATAGTGTTGGTAATGGTAGATAACTCAAATTTCTCTTGCAGAAACGGCAGTGAAATACAAAACTTCCCTCACCATCCTGATACCCTTCTCCTGCCATACCTTGAATCAAGAAAGGCATTGCCCTTAGGCGAAAGAGAGAAGTTATAGGGGAATTAGTGGAGGTGGTCTTAAAATGAATCCTGCCATAGTACCATATCTGACAGGTGAAAAGAGCAACTGGGTGAGACCTATTGCCCATTGATATTCCCAATGCTGAACCCAAGTGTGTGGCAGCAGGAGGACTCCAAATCAATACATCTAGGGCCCTGGCTTTTTGTAAACCATGCCACCGCCTGGGTCAGGTGAGTACCAGTGTAGTACAAATGGATGTCTGGAAAGTCCTTCCCACCGCTAACCATCGCCCTTCACAGAGTGGAAAAACTAGTGCATGGGGGTTTATGCTCCATACAAACTGAAAAAAACAGCTGTGTAGTTGAATTAGGATGGACCTGGGCACCTGCACCGAGAGAGTTTGGAAGGTATAAAGCAGGCGGGGCAGGATATTAATTTTAAGGGCGATTATCCTACCCAACCAGGAGATAATTCGTATTTGCCACCTGAGCAGCTCTATCTTGTTTGCTTTGATCATGGTGGGGAAGTTTTCTGCATATAATGAATCATATTGGGAAGTAATAATGACTCATAGGTATCCTAGATTAGAGAATCACCATGAGAAGCTAAAATTACTTTTAAGGAGACCCAGGACTAGGGGTGAGTGAGGGAGTCAGTGTTGGAAAGGGTTATCTTATAACCTAATAGAGATTCATAAGCAGTAAGGATGGCAAACATGTTCCGTAATGAGTTTGGGGGGAAGTTAATGTAAGGAGGATGTCATCTGCAAATAAGCTAAATTTTATATCAACTGTGACACCTCTGATATCCAGAGAGGAGCGAATTTTGACCGCCAGGGGCTTGATCAGGCAAAAATCAGGGGGGAAAGAGGACACCCCTGATGAGTGCCATTAGTGATCGGTATTGGGGAAGAGAGCCCCCCATTTGCCAAAACTTTAGCAGAAGGGTAAGAATATAAAGCCTGAAAGGTGCCATTGAACCCAAATTTCCAAAGAGTTTCCAGCATGAAGGTCCAGCTAACTGCATCCAGAGAAAGCACTATAGTTGGGACTTAGTAGAGTTGATACAGTGAATGAGGCTGTTATTCTGGTGTTATCACATGCTTGACGGCCCAGTATGAAACCCACGTGTGGATCTGTCCTTGTGGATCAGGTGGGGCAACTGTCAGGAGCCGTGGCGGCTATGGGCACCGCCGCGACTCACTTCCTTCCCCGACGAGCCGTCTCCATGACGACCGGGATGTCATTTCCTGTTACTCGGGCCCGACCGTTGTCAAGGCAACGGCAGGACGCTGAGTGTATGAAGCAGTGCGCCCCGGCAAGTGATGCAGCCGGGCGCATGCGCTAAATGTTCTAGCCTGCGGGCTAATTGATCAAGTCTCGTCTATTAGCCCCACTCTGTCAATCATTTCAGGGCTAAGCCCTGATTGGCCCATGTCAGTATAGAAGGCAGGGAGGGCTTAGCCTCCCTGCCGGTTAGAGCGTCTGTGTTGTGCACTAGTGCTGACCTGCTCTCAGTTTCTGTTGGATAGCTGTTGTGACCTTTTTACCTGCTTATTGGATTTTGATTTCTTGCCTGTGTCCCTGATCTTTTGGCCTGTACCTCGGATTCTGCTGACCTGCTCGTGACCCTGACCCTTTGGCGTGTTTCTGACTATTCTCTCTGCAAGTGACCCCTCACCTCGGCTTGTTCTCTGGATACGCTGTCTGCCATAGCTCTCTATTCCTGGGTTCTCCGCAGCCGGTACACATCTCACGACCCTCCGTTTGTCTGCAGCAAAGTTTGTCCCAACCACTAGAGGCAACAGTGACACCAGACTTTCGGAGCAGCCTCCGGGTTTTGTTGTACTGGCTGCAGGGGTTCCTAACAGCAACACAGCATTAAGGCGATCAGCAAGAGCTTTTGCATAGGTCTTGGCGTTTGTGTACAAAAGCAAAATGGGCCTTTAATGGGCACAATCCGATGGATTTTTGCCCTCCTTCAGAATGACAATTATATGGGACTCAAGGGCTTCCTTGGAGAAGGAGCCTCCCTTTAACACGCTGTTAAACAAGTCAACAAGATAAGGTGAACGAATCTTACAATATGTCTTGTGAGGATACCACCCTTAGCTGAGATGGCAGTTACCCTCTGTGGAATACAACTCACTCGGGTAGACCAGAATATATACAAAATAAGCCTTTATTATGATAGCACAACACCACAAGATGTTCACAAGTTACAGGGTAAATGGTAGCATGTATCCTCCAGCAGCCTCTTGCAGTCAGCACTCCAACGTAATAATCTAAGTCTCTTTCAGTGTCTTATCCACCTGCAATATTCCCACTACCGATTAGCAAAACAGTTACTGTGTCGCTCAGCTTGGGATACTGGCTCACACAGACCCTGTCCCGGTAGGGTTTCCTCCAGCGGCACCACGATGCCTGGCCCAGGGGGGCTAGGGGCTGCTGGGAGATGGGCTGAGAGATCCAGGGGGGGTAGGGGCTGCTGGGAGATGGGTTGAGAGATCCAGGGGGATAGGGGCTGCTGGGAGATGGGCTGAGAAATCCTGGGGGGGGTAGGGGCTGCTGGGAGATGGGCTGAGAGATCCAGGGGGGGGGTAGGGGCTGCTGGAAGATGGGCTGAGAGATCATGGGGGGGTAGGGGCTGCTGGGAGATGGGCTGAGAGATCCAGGGGGGGTAGGGGCTGCTGGGAGATGGGCTGAGAGATCCAGGGGGGTAGGGGCTGCTGGGAGATGGGCTGAGAGATCCAGGGGGGGTAGGGGCTGCTGGGAGAGGGGCTGAGCGATCCAGGGGGGGTAGGGGCTGCTGGGAGAGGGGGTGAGAGACCCAGGGGGGTAGGGGCTGATGGGAAAGGGGGTGAGAGAGAAAGGGTGGTAGGGGCTTCTGGGAGAGGGGGTGAGAGAGCCAGGGTGGTAGGGACTGCTGGGAAAGGGGGTGAGAGACCCAGGGTGGTAGGGGCTGCTGGGAGGGGGGTGAGAGAGAAAGGGTGGTAGGGGCTGCTGGGAGAGAGGGTGAGAGAGCCAGGGTGGTAGGGACTGCTGGGAGAGGGGGTGAAAGAGCCAGGGTGGTAGGGGCTGCTGGGAGAAAGGGTGAGAGACCCAGGAGGGTAGGGGCTGCTGGTAGAGCCAAAGGGGAAGGGGGTGCTGGGAGAGGGGGTGAGAGAGCCAGGGGGTAGGGGCTGATAGGAGAGGGGGTGAGTGAGCCAAAGGGGAAGGGGGTGCTGGGAGAGGGGGTGAGAGAGCCAGGGGGTAGGGGCTGCTGGGAGAGGGGGTGAGAGAGCCAGGGTGGTAGGGGGTGCTGGGAGAGGGGTGAGAGAGCCAGGGGAGTAGGTGGTGCAGGGGGTTAAGTGAGAGGGACAAAGGAGATGGGCTGAGAGATCCAGGGGGGGTAGGGGCTGCTGGGAGATGGGCTGAAAGATCCAGGGGGGTAGGGGCTGCTAGGAGATGGGCTAAGAGATCCAGGGGGGGTAGGGGCTGCTGGGAGATGGGCTGAGAGATCCAGGGGGGGTAGGGGCTGCTGGGAGATGGGCTGAGAGATCCAGGGGGGGTAGGGGCTGCTGGGAGATGGGCTGAAAGATCCAGGGGGGGTAGGGGCTGCTGGGAGATGGGCTGAGAGATCCAGGGGGTAGGGGCTGCTGGGAGATGGGCTGAGAGATCCTGGGGGGGGTAGGGGCTGCTGGGAGATGGGCTGAGAGATCCAGGGGGGGTAGGGGCTGCTGGAAGATGGGCTGAGAGATCCAGGGGGGGTAGGGGCTGCTGGGAGATGGGCTGAGAGATACAGGGGGGTAGGGGCTGCTGGGAGATGGGCTGAGAGATCCAGGGGGGGTAGGGGCTGCTGGGAGATGGGCTGAGAGATCCAGGGGGGTAGGGGCTGCTGGGAGATGGGCTGAGAGATCCAGGGGGGGTAGGGGCTGCTGGGAGATGGGCTGAGAGATCCAGGGGGGTACGGGCTGCTGGGAGATGGGCTGAGAGATCCAGGGGGGGTAGGGGCTGCTGGGAGAGGGGCTGAGCGATCCAGGGGGGGTAGGGGCTGCTGGGAGAGGGGGTGAGAGACCCAGGGGGGTAGGGGCTGATGGGAAAGGGGGTGAGAGACCCAGGGTGGTAGGGGCTGCTGGGAGGGGGTGAGAGAGAAAGGGTGGTAGGGGCTGCTGGGAGAGGGGGTGAGAGAGCCAGGGTGGTAGGGACTGCTGGGAGAGGGGGTGAAAGAGCCAGGGTGGTAGGGGCTGCTGGGAGAAAGGGTGAGAGACCCAGGAGGGTAGGGGCTGCTGGGAGAGCCAAAGGGGAAGGGGGTGCTGGGAGAGGGGGTGAGAGAGCCAGGGGGTAGGGGCTGATGGGAGAGGGGGTGAGAGAGCCAAAGGGGAAGGGGGTGCTGGGAGAGGGGGTGAGAGAGCGAGGGGGTAGGGGCTGCTGGGAGAGGGGGTGAGAGAGCCAGGGTGGTAGGGGGTGCTGGGAGAGGGGTGAGAGAGCCAGGGGAGTAGGTGGTGCAGGGGGTTAAGTGAGAGGGACAAAGGAGATGGGCTGAGAGATCCAGGGGGGTAGGGGCAGCTGGGAGATGGGCTGAAAGATCCAGGGGGGTAGGGGCTGCTAGGAGATGGGCTGAGAGATCCAGGGGGGGTAGGGGCTGCTGGGAGATGGGCTGAGAGATCCAGGGGGGGTAGGGGCTGCTGGGAGATGGGCTGAGAGATCCAGGGGGGGTAGGGGCTGCTAGGAGATGGGCTGAAAGATCCAAGGGGGGGTAGGGGCTGCTGGGAGATGGGCTGAGAGATCCAGGGGGGTAGGGGCTGCTGGGAGATGGGCTGAGAGAACCTGGGGGGTAGGGGCTGCTGGGAGATGGGCTGAGAGATCCAGGGGGGGTAGGGGCTGCTGGAAGATGGGCTGAGAGATCCAGGGGGGGTAGGGGCTGCTGGGAGATGGGCTGAGAGATCCAGGGGGGGTAGGGGCTGCTGGGAGATGGGCTGAGAGATCCAGGGGGGGTAGGGGCTGCTGGGAGATGGGCTGAGAGATCCAGGGGGGTAGGGGCTGCTGGGAGATGGGCTGAGAGATCCAGGGGGGGTAGGGGCTGCTGGGAGATGGGCTGAGAGATCCAGGGGGGTAGGGGCTGCTGGGAGATGGGCTGAGAGATCCAGGGGGGGTAGGGGCTGCTGGGAGAGGGGCTGAGCAATCCAGGGGGGGTAGGGGCTGCTGGGAAAGGGGGTGAGAGACCCAGGGTGGTAGGGGCTGCTGGGAGGGGGGTGAGAGAGAAAGGGTGGTAGGGGCTGCTGGGATAGGGGGTGAGAGAGCCAGGGTGGTAGGGACTGCTGGGAGAGGGGGTGAAAGAGCCAGGGTGGTAGGGGCTGCTGGGAGAAAGGGTGAGAGACCCAGGAGGGTAGGGGCTGCTGGGAGAGGCAAAGGGGAAGGGGGTGCTGGGAGAGGGTTGAGAGAGCCAGGGGGTAGGGGCTGATGGGAGAGGGGGTGTGAGAGCCAAAGGGGAAGGGGGTGCTGGGAGAGGGGTGAGAGAGCCAGGGGGTAGGGGCTGCTGGGAGAGGGGGTGAGAGAGCCAGGGTGGTAGGGGGTGCTGGGAGAGGGGTGAGAGAGCCAGGGGAGTAGGTGGTGCAGGGGGTTAAGTGAGAGGGACAAAGGAGATGGGCTGAGAGATCCAGGGGGGGTAGGGGCTGCTGGGAGATGGGCTGAAAGATCCAGGGGGGTAGGGGCTGCTGGGAGATGGGCTGAGAGATTCAGGGGGGGTAGGGGCTGCTGGGAGATGGGCTGAGAGATCCAGGGGGGGTAGGGGCTGCTGGGAGATGGGCTGAGAGATCCAGGGGGGGTAGGGGCTGCTGGGAGATGGGCTGAGAGATCCAGGGGGGGTAGGGGCTGCTGGGAGATGGGCTGAGAGATCCAGGGGGGTAGGGGCTGCTGGGAGATGGGCTGAGAGATCCTGGGGCGGTAGGGGCTGCTGGGAGATGGGCTGAGAGATCCAGGGGGGGTAGGGGCTGCTGGAAGATGGGCTGAGAGATCCAGGGGGTAGGGGCTGCTGGGAGATGGGCTGAGAGATCCAGGGGGGGTAGGGGCTGCTGGGAGATGGGCTGAGAGATCCAGGGGGGTAGGGGCTGCTGGGAGATGGGCTGAGAGATCCAGTGGGGTAGGGGCTGCTGGGAGATGGGCTGAGAGATCCAGGGGGGGGTAGGGGCTTCTGGGAGAGGGGCTGAGAGATCCAGGGGGGGTAGGGGCTGCTGGGAGAGGGGGTGAGAGACCCAGGGGGGTAGTGGCTGCTGGGAAAGGGGGTGAGAGACCCAGGTTGGTAGGGGCTGCTGGGAGGGGGGTGAGAGAGAAAGGGTGGTAGGGGCTGCTGGGAGAGGGGGGGGAGAGAGTCAGGGTGGTAGGGACTGCTGGGACAGGGGGGGAAAAAGCGAGGGTGGTAGGGGCTGCTGGGAGAAAGGGTGAGAGACCCATGGGGGTAGGGGCTGCTGGGAGTGCCAAAGGAGAAGGGGCTGCTGGGAGAGGGGGTGAGAGAGCCAAAGGGGAAGGGGGTGCTGGGAGAGGGGGTGAGAGAGCCAGGGGGTAGGGGCTGCTGGGAGAGGGGGTGAGAGAGCCAGGGTGGTAGGGGTTGCTGGGAGAGGGGTTTGAGAGCCAGGGGAGAAGGTGGTGCAGGGGGTTAAGTGAGAGGGACAAAGGAGAAGATGGTGCAGGGGCATAGGTAAAAGAAAGTGTAAAGGGAGAGACATCTTAAGAATGTGAATGTCAGGGATGCAACTATCAAAAAACAACACTAGTAGTTAAGAATGGAAATGCACAGAGAGGACAAGTGTTAAAAATAAATAAAAAATCAAGCCTTCATACTCCATTCACTTATATTTTCCATACCCCCACTTCTAAATTTCCGCTTCGACCACTGCCCTCTGTTCCTGCTCCCGACTGCCTGTGTGAGTTGGCAGCTGCGGATCCCTCCTTGCCCAGCGCGCCCAGTAGGAGAACAGAACTCAGAATACCATAATCAGGTAAGTTCATATATTTTCTCGTGGCAATGTGTTTTTAACCATCCTTTCATGAACTGGGGGCACTACTGTGTATCCAATGACGTTTAAAACACTATGTATTGTTCATTATTGCGCTGGAATATTTCTTGCATATCTATCTGTACAGAGATTTTTAATTAGGAGGAAAAAACATTGCTTGTCATAAATTTTATCTGTGATTGTGTCAATATATCTTTTTGTTTGCATTGTAAATGGTGTATTACGCTGCTCCTAGGATTCACACTCTCAGTATCTGAAATGCTGTACCAATTTTTATTTGAGAATGAGTTTTTGTCTGGGCACTACTAATGATTTGGGGGCACTACTATGGCATAATGTTATTTGGGGAAACTATTGTGGCATAATATGGCCTTGGGGCACTACGATGTGGCATAATATGAACTGGGCGCACTACGGTGTGGCATAATATGAACTTTTGCCAAAGGCAAGTCTTTCATTGTTGAATATGATGGGAGCCCAAAGAAGTTGCTGTATCGTGGCCCAAAATTCCTCTTGTCAGCCCTGCCTGTGAGTTAAGGGGGTAGATGTCTCCAGGTAAATAATCTAAATATTTCCTATCTGTTTTCCATCAAACTGATGGATCACAACCAATTATCTCTCACCCACCTCCAATATCGCCCTTAATTTATATACTGTGTTATTTAAAATGAATATAAAAGATGCATATCCAGTTACTAGAAAAAGTTAGTAAAAAAAATATTTTATTTTCTCTGACATTTTGCTGTAGATGGAAATACTTTTAATGCAGCCGTGTGGGTTCAAATGATCATTCAATAGTTATGTTTTTTTTAGATATATGTTAGAGTTTTATTTCATGTGCAATGATTCATGAAAATTCTGCCATTACTATTTAATTGAGGGAAAAGGGTACCTGTTACCTATATGTGTGTAAGTACTCTGTTGTTGCTATTTTGTGGGAGATTTGAAAAAAGCAAAACAATGGTTTCCTACAGTGTCACCTGTATAATTGGTGGTATTGCTGTAGTATGGGGTGGCGTGGTGGCGGCAATGCTGTAGTGTGTTTGGGGCTTAGTATTGTTAATAAGTAGGAGAGGGTATTGCTGTAATGTGGGGGTGATGCTGGTTGCTGTAATGTGTGGGTGATGCTGGTTGCTGTAATGTGGGGGGTGATGCCGGTTGCTGTATTGTGGGGGGTGATGCCGGTTGCTGTAATGTGGGGGGTGATGCTGGTTGCTGTAATGTGGGGGTGATGCCGGTTGCTGTAATGTGGGGGGTGATGCCGGTTGCTGTATTGTGGGGGGTGATGCTGGTTGCTGTAATGTGGGGGGTGATGCCGGTTGCTGTAATGTGGGGGGTGATGCCGGTTGCTGTAATGTGGGGGTGATGCCGGTTGCTGTAATGTGGGGGGTGATGCCGGTTGCTGTAATGTGGGGGTGATGCCGGTTGCTATAATGTGGGGGTGATGCCGGTTGCTGTAATGTGGGGGTGATGCCGGTTGCTGTAATGTGGGGGGTGATGCCGGTTGCTGTAATGTGGGGGTGATGCCGGTTGCTATAATGTGGGGGTGATGCTGGTTGCTGTAATGTGGGGGTGATGCTGGTTGCTGTAATGTGGGGGGTGATGCCGGTTGCTGTAATGTGGGGGGTGATGCCGGTTGCTGTAATGTGGGGGTGATGCTGGTTGCTGTAATGTGGGGGTGATGCTGGTTGCTGTAATGTGGGGGGTGATGCCGGTTGCTGTAATGTGGGGGGTGATGCCGGTTGCTGTAATGTGGGGGTGATGCTGGTTGCTGTAATGTGGGGGTGATGCCGGTTGCTGTAATGTGGGGGTGATGCCGGATGCTGTAATGTGGGGGGTGATGCTGGTTGCTGTAATGTGAGGGGTGATGCTGGTTGCTGTAATGTGGGGGGTGATGCTGGTTGCTGTAATGTGGGGGGTGATGCTGGTTGCTGTAATGTGGGGGTGATGCTGGTTGCTGTAATGTGGGGGTGATGCTGGTTGCTGTAATGTGGGGGTGATGCTGGATACTGTAATGTGGGGGTGATGCTGGATGCTGTAATGTGGGGGGTGATGCCAGATGCTGTAATGTGGGGGGTGATGCCGGATGCTGTAATGTGGGGGGTGATGCCGGATGCTGTAATGTTGGGGGTGATGCTGGTTGCTGTAATGTGGGGGGTGATGCTGGTTGCTGTAATGTGGGTGGTGATGCTGGTTGCTGTAATGTGAGGGGTGATGCTGGTTGCTGTAATGTGGGGGGTGATGCTGGTTGCTGTAATGTGGGGGGTGATGCTGGTTGCTGTAATGTGGGGGTGATGCTGGTTGCTGTAATGTGGGGGTGATGCTGGTTGCTGTAATGTGGGGGTGATGCTGGATACTGTAATGTGGGGGTGATGCTGGATGCTGTAATGTGGGGGGTGATGCCAGATGCTGTAATGTGGGGGGTGATGCCGGATGCTGTAATGTTGGGGGTGATGCTGGTTGCTGTAATGTGGGGGGTGATGCTGGTTGCTGTAATGTGGGGGGTGATGCCGGTTGCTATAATGTGGGGGTGATGCTGGTTGCTGTAATGTGGGGGTGATGCCGGTTGCTATAATGTGGGGGTGATGCTGGTTGCTGTAATGTGGGGGTGATGCTGGTTGCTGTAATGTGGGGGGTGATGCCGGTTGCTGTAATGTGGGGGGTGATGCCGGTTGCTGTAATGTGGGGGTGATGCTGGTTGCTGTAATGTGGGGGTGATGCTGGTTGCTGTAATGTGGGGTTGATGCTGGTTGCTGTAATGTGGGGGTGATGCTGGTTGCTGTAATGTGGGAGGTGATGACGGTTGCTGTAATGTGGGGGGTGATGCTGGTTGCTGTAATGTGGGGGGTGATGCTGGTTGCTGTAATGTGGGTGGTGATGCTGGTTGCTGTAATGTGGGGGTGATGCTGGATGCTGTAATGTGGGGGGTGATGCTGGTTGCTGTAATGTGGGTGGTGATGCTGGTTGCTGTAATGTGGGGGTGATGCTGGTTGCTGTAATGTGGGGGGGTGATGCCGGTTGCTGTAATGTGGGGGGTGATGCTGGTTGCTGTAATGTGGGGGGTGATGCTGGATGCTGTAATGTGGGGGGTGATGCTGGATGCTGTAATGTGGGGGGTGATGCTGGTTGCTGTAATGTGGGGGTGATGCTGGTTGCTGTAATGTGGGGGGTGATGCTGGACGCTGTAATGTGGGGGTGATGCTGGTTGCTGTAATGTGGGGGGTGATGCTGGCTGCTGTAATGTGGGGGTGATGCCGGTTGCTGTAATGTGGGCGGTGATGCCGGTTGCTGTAATGTGGGGGTGATTGATGTAATATGAGTGTGTGTGGTGGGTTATTTATTGCTGTAATTTGGGCACTAATAATGTATTGTCATGGTATTTATTGGTGTAAATGGGATGCTAACAATGTAATGTTGAGGGTCATTAGGAGAAATAATTCTCCCCCCCCCCCACACACACTCATACTACATCATGTTGTACTGCACCAGCAATGCGCACTGCGCCAGCATCAGTGTGCAACAATATAGTGCATGGAGCCCGCAGCAGGTGGGCCTGTGTGCTTTAAATGCCAGGGCTGATTTTTACTTCCAGTCCGGCCCTGATGGGGTTACAATATAACATCAGGGAATGACACTGCACGCTTACATGAAACAACAAGATTTTTGACATATTGTATCAGCAGTGTTACACCATCTGAATCTGTGATGCATTTTGATACAATAACATTTTTTATTTATACATATAGATACATTTCCCAATGTTATTTCAGCCAATATATTACTGTGGAGGCACATTGCATATCATTTAGAAGTTCTAACCTCATTACCTCTCAGATTACCTGTTGACCTAGCTAATTAACATGGACTGCCAGCTAGTTAACAAAGACATTGTTCTGATTACAAACTAAATTTAAGCTGCACCTCATATCAATGGACATTTGAGACAAATGGTAATTACATTAGCTAACACAAGCACAATGATTGCTGCTGTCCTGTTATTTTCACACAGTAGAAAGAATGGCAATATTCTTTATATTTATACTACATACAATATTGCAGGTAATAGCAAGGGCAAAATGTACCTAATAACATGAAAGGGGGAGGTGTAGACGTGATGAGGGGGCGGGGCTCCAAAATCGCAGCAGTTTCGACTCGCCCCCGTGACGTAATGACATTTTACAGCAGGAGCGGGGCCAAACACAGCGATTCCTGGTGAATCGTGGCGTTTTGGATCTAATTCTGCCTGTTTCACTAGGAAGTGGGCAGATTCAGGATTTGCCACACTCTCCCGGGAGTCCGTGAGACCTCGCAAAATGCGGGAGTCTCCCGGACATTCCGGGAGAGTTGGCAAGTTTGAATAATACACCGATGATCTGGTGTATATACTTAGACTGGGCCAAGGATTAAAAAGTACATTAAACTGTGAGAAATGGGTGATGAATACAAATTCTCAGTCCAGTAGCACACCGTTTCCTTACATGTCTTATAATACGTAACCATAAGGGCCCGGTGCCTTGTACGATTTCAGGTTTTTGATGACACCAGAGATTTCCTGAACTGTAAATTTCACCTCTGATTAATCAAGTTCGGCCAGCAGGAGTCTGGGTAAGCAGCACTGGGATAGAAAGTGTCTGGAGGTCTCTGCTGAAGATACTGAGGGATCATTAGCCTTTCAAATGTAATTTTTCATGATAGTGTACTTTTAAGTTGTTTCCTAATCTGAGTTACCCAAGGAGAGTGCCAATGAGTCAGCAAGTGATCAATAATTTGCTATCTGCTGAGTAGAATATGGTATATCTGTTTATTTTTACGGTCAGGTATTAGAAAATACATTTTGGTTTTTTTTGCTTGTATTTAGTGTCTTAAGCCAATCATTATTTGCCGTTTTGCAGAGGCAAATGATCTGGTTAGTATGCATAAACTGTTTATTTATAGTACGCTAAATTCTAAACTAACTGATGTACATTTTTTCCCCACATAGACAGAATAAATGTATCTGATCTGCTGATTGTTGTAACAAGTACTTCAGTATCTTTCAACTGGAGCAAGGTCAATGGTGACTTTTCTGTTTCTGTTTTGTTGAACAACATTACTGAACATATGTTGATGCAAGAAGATTTTTATGAATGGAACGGTTTGACACCTGGAAGTCTTTACAACTTTGAGTTTATTTTAAAGCAACATTATCTGGGCCTTATAAATGTGTCTCAGACAATTGATATTCCAGTTAAAACAGGTATGACATTTTCATTTCTTACTTGCTAAAAAAAAATGTAGCACATACCTATCATTTGCCATACACGTGAACCTCCACTGAACATCCATTTGATTAGCTATTTTCCCCCATTGTTTTCTTTTTCAGTAATTACATTAGAGTCTAATGTGTATATGGGTCTAATGATTAGACCCATATACACAAGTAGGGTAATGCTACACAGACAACTTATGTGCCCAGCGTATATCTGCTCCTTCTGGCTGCACATTTCAGGCAGTGTAAATGCCGACTTCCCGTAATTCTACTTTGTTTACACTATATGACGCTGCTGGTTGTAACACCAGGGCACAGAACAAATTGCACACACCTAATGCCAGACATAAATGTTTAGCATGAACCCCAAACACAAAACATGGATGCATGTAAACGTGAGCTGTGTATAGCAATGCTCCCTAGAGGATAAGTGAGGGAGATGTTACTGATGTTTGTTTTGTTTTAAAATGAATGGCTTACTAGTCCTATTTTATCTATCCTTTGTCTAATGAGAATGTTAAGAGATACAATTCTAATAATCCAATATGATAATATTACTATAATAAAAAACACTTCATAATAATACTGCTGTTGGTTGGCTTTATTTAGCTTTATAATTGTGTTATTAGATCTGCTTACAGAGAGCCCCAGAGTACCATTGTTTTTACCCCTGTTGCAAGACACTCCCGTCAATTGTATTCATATCTAATAATATTCTCACACACAACACTAACACAACATCTTGGGGACATGTGTTAGTGGTGGAGAGAGAAAATAAATAAATGGGTCTTATGGATTCCCCTTCAATAAACCCAAATAAGCAAAGAGGTTTTTCGGTGCTTTTAACTGATTATATTAGGAACACTTACACAAGGTAGGTTGCCCCCCCTTATCAAGAATTATGATTGCTAGTGACAATGAGATCTGACTGAATCACAAGTGCAATCACTAAAATGAAAATGGTCTCATGTTTTATTGCTGTTTAATTGTTTATTTCTTCTTAGAAGTTCATATGAAAATAATTGCCCTTACCATGTACTCATACAGTCCTGATAACAATAACATTATGTATATTACAGGGCACTGTTCTAAGGGATGGCTTGCATATAAAAACAGTTGCTATAAACTGAGTTTGGATAGCAGGCCTTGGAATACTGCTGAGCACATCTGTCAGTCACTGCACACAGGGGCACATCTTGTAAATGTCCACACAAAAGATGAACATTTGTTTATATCATCTGTCCTGCGAATGCAGAATGAATTAATCTTGCTGTGGAGTGGGCTCTCTGATCAGATGGTTGGTGAAATTAATAAGTCTGAAAGTAAATTTATTTTTTTTAGATCTTTTTATATTTGGCTGATTTTCCTGGTGTAACTTTAGCTGTAAATGAATTGCAATACATACGAAGACTAATAGTAGGGCTAAGAAGATTGTGACATTCCGAATATAAGTCTCCATGTTAGAATAAATGACCAGAGAATCACTCTTCTTTTATTCATGTTGCCAAGTTCAGACTTCCTAGTCAGTACAACTCGCCTGCTTTACATAAGGAATACACGGTAATAGAAGTGTATACCATTTCAATTCAAATACAGTACTTCTATTTTGGATCTCTTTGCGGCAGGTTATGTTACACATTTGTTTGCATAGCAGTATGTGTAAGGTTAATGATCCACATGAATGTAGTAAAATCTTCTGTTCAGGCTCTGTCTGTTCTATGAAGAATGCTCTTGAGCATAGTAAGCTATACAGACATAATACAACATGGGTATGGATGAACCCTAACTTTGTTCTAGAGAGGAAAGTGGACCAGACATTTCTAGGGGTATATTTACTAAACTGCGGGTTTGAAAAGTGGAGATGTTGCCTATAGCAACCAATCAGATTCTCGCCGTCATTTTGAAGAATGTACTAAATAAATGACAGCTAGAATGTGATTGGTAGCTATAGGCAAAATCTCCACTTTTTCAAAACCTCTATGAATGTGGTAACAATTAGCGGATCCTCTATGATATGGTTAAAAATATATAAATGTACCCTAAAGCAGCAGAACAAATAATAATAACAGTGAATCAATCAACCTTTAAAAGAAAAAAAAGGTGACGTTCTCTTATAAACCTGGATTTTACCAATTTTGGCAACCCCAAAAATGTACATTTACTTTTCAGTATGATCATGTTGTGATTAAAATAATTTACAATGTGTGTTTTATTGTTTGTTTGATCTTTGCAGGTTGAAGGGGAATTATTGTGGACAGATGGATCTTCCTACAATTTACACGAATTGCCACTGTTGTCAAATTTACCTAAAAATGAAACGGACTGCTATGTTTTGCAACAAAACGCAACAGGTCCAAATTACTTTTACACAGCGTTTTTTTGCCACATGGATTTACCATACCTCTGTGAATATGAGTGTGAGTAACCTCTGCATAATTCTTTATTTTTACTAATTAAAAAGTTGAGTTGGGAATATGAAAGCAGCAGTTCTATTCTTTACGTTGATGGCTGGTACTAAATAGCATGCAGTATATGTAGTATATAGTTTCTAGCAATGATAAAAACTATAAATATGTTTTATTAAATTTCCTTATTTTATCTAATGAGATCAATGGCAATTTTTTGTTTTAATTGAAGTAGGAATCCATTTATTTTTAAAATAATTATATCCTATACTCTGTGTGCCTGTGATCTGTCTATACTACATTTTGGGGATCTCACATGTAGCATCATATAAAGCAAGAATATATTTTAGAAATATTTTACCTGCAATTATTTGGAGATCTATCTACACTAGGATGCAATATGACATACTGTTACTTTGAGCCATCACAACTAAGTATCTTCACTAGTGAACTTGTGAACAATTAGCATCTACATTGAGCATTGTAACAGCTGTAGCAGGGAAGCCCATAAATACAGTACTACAGTGTAGTATTATATCCATCACAATAAGCCTGTTATTAAAACACTAGAAGAAGAAATGTCCAATAGTATGGCAGTAGTAGTATAATTGCCCAGTAATATGTACTCTGCAGCTCTGTCCAGTAACATGCCAGCAGTAACACTAATGTCAATGAATATGTTTCCTGCAATGCGTAATAAGATATCAGCATTAACATTAATACCTATTGCCGAGCTACCGATAATAGTAATAATAGTAATACCCTGTAATATGCCAATAGCCAGGATTGGAACAGTGCCCCTTACACGGCTCGGATCACCGGGGGGGGGGGGAGGGGTGGCTCGGATCACGGGGGGCCCTCACGGGGGAATGGAGGCCCCCTTAGCCCAGGGGCCTCCATTCCCTTAATCCAGCCCTGGTGAGGGGCCACTGTGTGCATGTATTATGTGTGTGTGAGGGGCCACTGTGTGTGTGTATTATGTGTGTGAGGGGCCACTGTGTGTGTGAGGGGCCACTGTGTGTGTAAGGGGCCACCATGTGTGTGAAGGGGGGGCCCAGACCGATATCTTGCCTAGGGCCCCATGAGGTGTAAATCCGGCTCTGAGTGCAGGTAGTGGGGGTATGGCGGCTACAGGGCCCTCCTCACCATTGTGCCCCCTGCAAAAGCAATAGTTCCACCATTGCTAACAGTAGTATTAGTGCCCACTTATATTCAGCAATGCCCAGTGACATGCCAAGCTGTACTACTACCCAATACTATGTACAACAATAACAGGTATTCCCAGTAATGTAGCAGTCAGTAGTTACCTATTCTCACCCAGCCACTTGTGTTAGCAGGGTAAAGTGTGGCCCTAGTGATACTTCATGTCTCAAGTCACTTGGAGTTATGTAAGTGTTGATTGGCTTTCACCGTCATGCCAAGTAATATGAGACTATTGCCAAGCGGGAACACTACTACAGACCTTTGATCGTCCTGCAAATAATAGTGTACATGAGCTCCCTCATACAGCAGGTATAGAGAGAGAATAAATATGAATAAAATATATCATAAAAAAATATTTTTATGTTCATTTTAAACAACACACATCATGATCATCATTTATTTATATAGCGCCAATAATTCCGCAGCGCTGTACAGAGAACTCATTCACATCAGTCCCTGCCCCATTGGAGCTTACAGTCTAAATCCCCTAATATAGACACCCACTCACATAGACAGACAGAAAGAGAGAGGGACTAGGGTCAATTTTTTTTTTTTTTGATAGCAGCCAATTAACCTACTAGTATATTTTTGGAGTGTGGGAGGAAACCGACGCAAACACGGGGAGAACATACAAACTCCACACAGATAAAGCTATGGTCGGGAATTGAACTCATGACCCCAGCACTGTGAGGCAGACGTGCTAACCACTAGGCCACTGTGGTGCATGTGGAGAATAAGAGAGATGCACAGGAGGGCTGCATGAAACTCGCAGGTCACCAGGTCACTAGATCTTACTCCAACACATGTAGCATAACATATAGATTACGTATGTACACCAATGCAAAACAACTAGTACATGAAATGCAGTAACCAACACAAGTATTGTATAACAGTACCCTATGTTAAGTGCCATGTAAATCAGAAGTTTACAGTGCTAAGAAGTTTCGTTTCAGGGGCAGGTATCAAATGTCACTTTTAAACTACACTACAAGTTCCCAAATTAGTTATTGTAGCTTTACTTAAAGTTATATGGTGTAAGACAGCAGCATTGTACAGGAAGTAGGGTCTTCACTATTCATGTACAACTATTGATCCATAGTTTTCACAGCTTGCAGATAATGGAATACAGGTGGTCATACCTGTCACACTGTTCCTCAGAGTGACTGTGCTGTTTAGATCATACTATGGAATCTGTTGCCATCTATAGGAGACTATTTAACATGATTTGCAATTTTGCCACGTTAAGTCTTTCATCGCAGTGATGACAGATGACTTAATGGAGCAATTTACTATTAAACTCTTGTCAGGACGGCGCATCCGACAGGAGGCTGTCCTGATGATGACTCTGTAATAATGACATTTCTGGAGTCTTTATTGTGCATGCGAATCCTAGGATTCCGTTAATTAATGCTTCTCTGCATTAATTAACGGAACCCTAGGATTCCGTTAAGGAAGGCTGCCAGAGAGGGATCCGAAGATCCCTCTCCTGTGGTGATCTTCCCATAGGATTGAATGGCTAACCCCATCTTCAGATGGCGTTAGCCATAGGCAGCAAGCTCCAAAAAGCTAAGCTTTTCAGAGCTTGATAATTTTGACCAGACCACAGTCCCCAATAAGTATAATGGGGGCCGCGGTACTTTGTCTAATGCACGAGATATCTCTGATATCTTCTGTGTTAGGCTTTTGTCACGTTGCTGACATACATAAAAATACCAAGCAGTTTCCTCATGGTTTAACTCTTGATAAATAAGCCACATAGTCTCTTGTGCTTTTCTCTCTGGGATTTGCTGGTAAAGTAGGGGAAAGACTGATCTGTGACATGAAGGGGTTCTGTGATAGCATAAATGACTGCTTAGAGTACATTAGAAGAGTGAAACTGAGCTAAAAGAAATAATTACAGTCATTGAAAGATAAAATGGTCAAACTGGCCAACTAAAGAAACAGAAGCACAATACTGAAAGGAAAATTTCAGGAGAGGATAAGTGGGTGGGCACAACAAATATAAAAATAGAGGAAATCTGAAGAAATAAAGTGAGGCCACACTTATTTTAACAGTGCCAATGTAGAGATAAATTAAAACCAGAGAGGCGCTAAATAAGGGAGCAGAGGCATGCAAACACTTGGAAAGATCACTCACAGTAAATATATTCATGTCATGAATTCATTTCTGTTGGGACTATTACTCAGCATCTGTTTTTAACACTTATTCCATGAATGGAAAGTTAATTATCTATTGTCATCTATACATGCTGAGTTATCCTGTGATAATTTATATGAGAATTATATTAGCGTGTCTCCTAGCAAGTAATGCTACAAAGCTTTTAGTTGACATATTGTGTCATCTTGCAAGAACAGTGTCCTTTGGGAATGCTGCTTACATAATAATTGTATTCAATAAATCTCAATAAGCTCCTAGTCATCTAGGAAGCGTGTAATTGATTTATAGTAAAATATGTGGGCATTCTAACAATATCTGCTTTACTCCAACACTATAAAGAATTAACACCATCTACCAAATGCTATGACTAAAGTATTAAGACTGCATGAGCTACAGGTTAAAGGACAGCAACATCTGGTTACCATTGCTATACTTGCCTTAGATAGTGCTGATTGCCTTAACGTCTCAGCTTCTAGTCCTACTGCCCCTGAAAAACAAAATCATAGGGAGGAATACATTAAATAGTTTTATAATAACAACTATTATTCATCTTCTGTAGAGCGCACACTGGTTAATTCCTTTTCTATCCGGTCTTGATATTCTATTTTCAGTTACTTGTGTCCTTTTACTTTTGCAGTACACGCTGTTCCTGACAACTTTACATATTTTCTGGAAGATGTTACAGAAAGTGAAGCAATATTTAGGTGGAGCCATATTCCTGACTGGTCTCAGACAGGGTATTTTCTTTTCATTAATTATTATTCCAATAGCACAGATGAGCGTTTCGATAAAGTGACACCAAATTCTATGCACAAGTCCATTCAAAAGCTGAGCCCTGGACACGAGTATCATTTTATTTGGTGCATGAAGGATGAGAAAGGGTCACAGTTTAATTTAAGCCCAGTGATTTCACTAAAGACAAGTAAGTTAACATATACTATGTAATAATAAATATGTAAAATGTATTAAACTGACAACAATTAAAGCTACTGACTAATGAAGGAAGGAATGATGTATCATTGTGTCTCCTGTGATTCAAACACAGTGCATCTCGTTATTAGAGTCTTGCTGTATAGTGATGCACTGGTCACTCACAAGACATAAATGATTTAGCCAGCACATAGAATGTTAGCATTCAAGTCTAGACTGCTCTTTCTCTCTCACATACCTAGAGTGCAAGCACGTGATGTTTATGTAATAATGTTCTGCAGCCTACAATGTATTCATCTGTGTGCTATACTGGGCATAAATGGATTGAAAAAACATGGAAAAGAAGGAATCTTACTTTTGGACAGTAGTCAGACCTGCAGACCTAACATAAGGATGACAGTGCTTTAAATGTTATTTTAAAGCAGGAGAGTGTTTTCACTGGTTAATCTGTGCAAATGGTTATTGATTTCAAGGCAGCTGTCTATTCTGCTTATCCCAGGCCTGAGTCAACCTCGGGCATCCTGGCATTCTTGTTTTGCACCAAAGGCATGTAGCTTGCAAGATACTGTATGTGTAAGGCTAATCCCAGTCGGAAGCTGCAATTTTGCAGATGACTGGGCTGATGGCATCATTCAGCAACCAAGTGTTGCTGTACTGCATCCTATGTAAGGTCACACATTTAGTAACCATGTGCCCTTGTACATGCTGGAGCTCTATAAAGAAGCATGCTAGCTCATTGTTTTATTGGCTCCATTACTATTATAGTTGTGGAGGCTCATTCTATATACACTATATATTATAATATAATCTTTGTTTTGCTATACAAGGTGTACTTTATACATACATTAGTCAAGACCGGAACTAGGACTGTGCGAGAGGGGCAGCCGCCCAGGGCACAAAACTGAAGGGGGGCGCTGGGACATGAATATTTAAAGTTAAATGGGTTACAGTTGAGGGCTAGGGGGGCCATCAATTTTCCCTATTGCCCCGGTTGTTACACTTATACAATAAACTGATCAGTACGATTTACAGAAGCAACAGTTTTAACACTTTAACAAAAATTGAAGATAGTTTAAATGTACAAACTGAAATGGCTAGACCAAAAAAACAACAAATTGTTCAAATCACTACATTTAAAGCAACTAATTTACTGACCAACAAGGACCCATCTTACTTCCACAAAACATTCACTCATAGACTGGGTCTTTCCATCCTGCCTACAGTGAATACACTGCTCTTCTATTCTATCTGTACCTGACATTTTTAGTGATCATGTCAGAGTGTATTGTGTACATAAAAGCAAATTTCTAAAATCAAATCCTCAAACATTTTTTACTTTGGATATTTCATTGATAACCAACTGTCCCTGGTATTAATTCAACTTCATACTTGACATTGCTTTTGCATTCAGAGTCAGCGTGTGGGGCTCACTCTCCTGGGTTCATTAAGTTTTTATTGACCTATACCACTTCAGAGTTGATTTGGGAACAGATGGAAGCTTATTACAGGTACATGCACTAGGCGTACCCTCGTTATAATGCCAGCTTTAGACTTGCTAGTAGGTGAGTGTGGTATTTTAAGGGGGGTTACTGTAATATGTTTTGTGGACGTGATCATCTTTTAAACATCTCTGTTCTCATTATAAAATATTTTGTAGCGATTTCTGAAGTGAAAATTCAAGTGTTAAGGCAAAATTTGCATAGATTTGGAACATCTTTATTGCTTTTTTTCAGCAACAAGTAATATTATTTCCAGTTGTGACATTTTATGTTTTCTTGTTGTCTATTACCAGGACCTTTGCGTCCTCGGGCTCTGAAGGCTGTAAATATATCCTCAACAAGCATAGTTTTGCAATGGGATGCACCAACAGGCCCATTTAGTATATATTTCTGTGGCTATCAGTTGACGTTATGGGACGTGGAAGAAGACACTTATTTGACTTTTTTTGAAGCAAAGAACAAAACCTCAACCACTCTTACAAAACTTAAACCATATCATAAGTACCGCGTTTCTATACAGACTATAGCAGATACTGGTAAACTAAGTACAGTGAAAAAGAGCTTGTTATTAACAACAGGTACAGTATGCATATATATTTGTACTATACATAAGGCATACACTTCAGGTGTATGTCATTAAGTAGCAGGATAAAGACTACAGCAACTCTTTTTTTTATGTTGTGAAAAATTTGTCTGTGATACAAAATAATTGTCTTTCAAATTCCAAAAAATATTTGCAATTATGTCAGGTTTTGAAGCATTATGTAAATATTCACTTTTCTTTTAAATAAATCGTACTTTCAAAGTGCATAGTAATTATTTCATAAAGCCATAAAAATGCTGTGCTCTGGCCACAAACTTACATGGACACTTTGTACACTCACATACACTATATGGACAGAAGTATTTGGCCACACCATTGCCAGAGGTGTATAAAATCAAGCACCTAGCCATACAGTCTCCAAATGGGTCGTTCTGCATGGTATTGTGATAGGATGCTACCTTTGCAATAAGACGGTTTGTGAAATTTCATCCCTGCTGGATATTCCACGGTCAACTGTAAGTGATATTATTAGAAAGTGCAAATGTTTATAAACTACAGCAACTCAGTCATGAAGCAGAAGACGATGTAAAATCACAGAGTGGGGTCAACGACTGCTAAGTCTGAGTCTGAGTTTGGCAGATGCCTGGAGAACGTAACCTGGCAGACTGCATTATGCCAACTGAGAAGTTTAGTGGAGGGAGGATAATGGTATGGGGCTGTTTTTCAAGGTTTGGGCTAAGCCCCTCATCTCCAGTAGAGGGCAATTTTAATGCTTTAGCTTACCAAGTAATTTTGGACAGTGCTATGCTTCCAACTTTGTGTCAACAGTTTGGGGAAGGCCCTTTCCTATTTCAACATGACTGTGCCCCAGTGCACAAAGCAAGGACTACAAAGACATGGTTTGATGAGTTCAGTGTGGAAAAATGTAACTGGCCTGCACAGAGTTCTGACTTCAACCCCATTGAACACCTTTGGGATGAACTGGAACAGAGATTGCGAGCCAGGCCTTCTCGTCCAACATCAGTGCCTGATCTCATAAATGCTCTACATAATTAATGGGCAGAAATTCCCACAGAAACACTCCAACATCTTGTGGAAAGTCTTCCAAGAAGAGTGGAAGCTGTTATCACTGCAAAAGGGGGACTCCATATTAAAGTATATGTATTTGAATACAATGGGCCTCATTCATTAATGATCTTATCTGCCGATTTTTGCTTATCTTAAGCAAATCACTCTGTGCATGCTCAGAAAAGGGAGATCAGAAGCAAAATCCACTGCATGAGTGAAGAATTTCTTAAGTTAAGATGAAAAACCATCTTAACTGCACTCTTATCTCCCCGTTTCTTCTTAAAATAAGCATCTTAACTTTTGCACTAGATAAGATCACTAATGAATCAGGCCCAATGTCATTACAGTCCATGTTGGTGTAATGGTCAAGCATCTGAATACTTTGTCCCTATAGTGTATATTTACCTCTATAAATTGAAAGGAACACAAAGCACCTGTGTGATAGTGGCATTCTGTCTCGTGTAGAAATACATTTAATATAAAGTTTATTTTATGCTTAAGTTTATTTTATGCTTATAGTTTTTATATTGTCAATATATATAGTCAGAATATCTCAAACTACTAGATGTTCTTGTTGGTTGGTAAGCTTGTCAATTTCTCTTTATTATTTTGAATAAAACTGAATAATTAACTGCTATTACTTTTCCCCTAGAGATTAGTCCACTGCAAAGTGTCATGATTGAGCCAAATGCTCTACAAGAAGATAATGTTGTCCTCCATTGGGAACCTCCTCAAGAAACCGATGAAGTCTACATTCAAGTTAAATCTCTTGCAGATGGTTCAGAGGCTGTTTCATATTTTGTCAATTACACTAATAGATTTCTAATTGGATCATTAGTTCCTGGGATGACTTATGAAATAGGACTTTCTGCAGTGATTAATGGAAATAAGAGTGAAATGAAAATCGTACAACAAACACTACGTATGTACATTTAGGCTCTTTTTGAAGAGAAGGGCAAGGGGTTATTAGTACAAATCTCATTGTTAAAGGTCAATATCTATCCTGATTTAATGACATGGAGAAAACACATCAGAAAAGCACCACATTGCATATTAATATCAATATTTACTAAAGTTCGATTTGTAGAAATATTTAAAAAATTAAAAAAAATATTTAAAAAATTAAAAGTCCATTTTCTTATGAAGAAAATCTATAGGCAAATAAACCTAAAAATCGCCACTAATAAATATAGAACAAATGGAATTATGAAAGGCTAATTTAGTAAAATGATTTTGGAAATTGCCCAAAACATTTTCTCTGATTTAAGATGAATTCAGAAATTGTTAAATGTCAATAATATTATCTGTACAATAAATTATAGTACCATTGTGTAACATTGCATCTCTTACTAGCAATTTGTCATTATTATTGGTATTTATCTTCATTTAGACTCATGTACAATTGCGTGACTTACTGCTATAAGAAACACTGCTAGAGCCTATTATCACATATTAATATTCTTCTAACGAAAATGTGTTCATTTACTTATTAAAACTAGTGTTGATTTTATAGATCAAGTGCTTAATTGTGAAAACCTAGTTTGCGTGTAATGTATTTTTATACAGTTTTCTTTTACCTTTATAGGGCCTAAACCAGTTCCCATAGCGGTCCCATTTGAGCAGAACACACATAGTGTAATTCTGTTTCTCCAGATGCCAGGTGCAGGAGTGTTTGATGGCATTTTTATAACAAGTGCAAATAATAACAGAACCATGTCTTTTCCACATGTGACTCATGGCAAATATGCAATTGATCAGCTCATTCCAGGAACAGAGTATCAGTTTAGTGTTTACACAAGAAGCAAGGACATGCTAAGCACTCCATATGAAATGCCCCCTGTCAAAACATGTAAGTAAAGCTAGAAAACCAGGACACCCATCTGACATGAAGTATTTTCAGTTCATAAAAGCCTTCCTTCTGTGTTAAATGTAGTATAATATCCATAAGAATGGCCAATGCATGTTAAATGCAACAAATTAAATTAATTATTGTAAACCTCCATGTATGACATATGTTATCACATGTGATAAAGTGCTAAATGTATGTTTGAAACAGTCCTTCCATGTGAGTTTTATGTATATGTGCCAGTGTGTATATGGTTGTTGTCAAACCATATAAAAAGATATTATGCTAAAAAGTATAATTCTGGAGATAACAGCAAAGTCTTTGAAGATATTAACTAGTTATTTTCTCCTGGGAACTGAAATTTAAATGTTATTACTGTCTATGGAAATAATTTGGGTTCCAACAAAACTGTCTATTTCTAATTGAATTTCCCAGATATTTATAATCATTAGTGATGTAAAAAATACATAGGTATATGCTGAGATATACAACAAAGTTTGGTAGAAATGGTCTCTTGCATTATAGTCATTTTTATCTAGAGCCTAATTCTACCACTTACAAAGTACTGGAAGAACCTGCACTTCTTACATTAACTGGATTGATCAATGTAGAGATCAGTATTACTACTAATTACCTAAATAAAATCTATGTTTTAACATGATATTTAAATTATGTCACCATCTTTGTTTTCAAAACGGATACTTCCAATGATTTTCTTTAACCTAGGTTTGGCAAATCCATCTAATGTTCGTGAAGGTGAGGTTACTGAAACTTCTATACAAGTCCTATGGGACAGAGCTGAAGGAGACTTTCAACAGTATGAAATTATTTGTAGAAACTGCTCAGAGACATTTATGGTAAGTGATAAATAAATGATCAGTCTGGATTTCACAGTCGCATAATACTAGATTTACTTATGATCCCAGTTCACTAATCAAAGGATCTCTGGTAGTCTTTTAAATAAAACACAATAAACCAATGACCTGTAATACATATATAATTAGGAATGCTTAGATGGAGGATTTAGGAAACGTTCCCTTTTATTTTTAGTTTTCAACAAGGCTGTTGTGGAATATTGAAAACTCAGAAAATATATTTCACCTTTTATGTAAACATTGCAATTTTGAGATTCAGTTGTCCAGGTTCATGAACAGGTACAGATCTGAAATTGTTCATTCTCACCTAAGATCAGACTATGTGGTCTATTTATGACAGTGCGATCTGCCATAAACCTGGAGAAAACAGCTGTTTTCTCCGGAGAATGGCCATTGAACAGTATTAATCTACTTTTGTGGGTTACTGCAGTTCCCATATAAATCTAAGGGGACTGCAATGTTAATAATTTAATAAGCATTGCTTTTTTCTGCAAATGTCATCTCACCTGTCTCTATGGGGTCCATTGAAGCAGGATTGGCTTCTCATGATCCCCCACTGGATCAATTCCTTCCTATGCACATGAGTGTAATTTAGCCTGACATATGCAGTTCAGATTCTGCATTCGCTTAGACACTTTGTGTATGAGGGGGTTCTTCACCATGGGTCCCTGAGTATCCCTGGCATACAATAATAAATAGACTTACCATGTAGTCTGTCACCGCTCTGCAAAGTAATCAAAATCAATTTATTTCGATTAAGCTCACAGTTTTTTTCTGATTTTGTGCGTAGTATTTTCAAAATAAATTGTTATTCCCTGTACTGGCTGGCAAAATGGTAAGAGTCCTCATACCACTGCCAGTCAGTATCACTGGGGAGCTCAGCATTGCACCTGGGCAACCTTTTATTGTTAAATTGGGTGATAAATTGATAGAAAATCTTCCATATCACCCAATATTAATAAATAAACCTCAACAATTGCAAGATAATGTTTCCTTAAGCCAGCCAATCCTTTCACTTTGTGTGAACGCTTGGTTGCCAACACAGGTAATTGTAATATAATAAAATGGTAATTTTGTGGAGATAAATCAAAGATTGTAATGTGTTATTTAGGATATTTTTTCAAAAGACCTAAACAAACCTTAACCAAATTTTTTTTGGGGGGGGGATTTATTTTATTTACCAAATGTTGTATACATTTTTAATTTGTTATATTATTGCCTATTTTAGGTTAAAAAAGTCACACAAGAGAAAGCAGTGTTCATACAGTTAACACCTGGCACAATTTTTGCTTTCTCTATTTGTACTGAGAAAGCATTATTTAGAGATAGTGTGCCTGTTTTCATAGAAATTCAAACAAGTAAGTATTGGTGTAAACAAATGAAAACTAATGCGCACTTAAGATGCTATTTAGTCATGTGTGTAATGTATGTCCATATGCTGTTTATGCCTTGTGCCTCTACACATACAATCTATTGTACTGCAAATGAATGTTAAAGTATGAGAAATATGTTGTATCGTACTCAAAATTTTTATGCACAGCATTAACATTTTTCAAAGAAATGGTTAAAACAAGTCCATAAGAAACCATTCATCCTATTTTTATTTTTTTTGTAAACATTTTATTTATTTCAGAATTTAACAATCCAACAATATAACAGCAGCCAAATAATACAGGTCATGAAAAAGAAAACTGACTGGAAAAACAAAGAATAAAGGGCTAAATTAGAAGATGAAAAAGTCTTAAAACTTCAGTGGATAGTCATCCAGGATTATTATAAACTTGAGGGGTGGGTGGAAAAATGGGGAAGGAAAGAATAAGGGGAAAGGGGTAGAGGGGGGGGGGTCATGTCCAGGGAGAAACATTAAAAAAATGCACAGCTATGTGAAATAATATGGTTAATTATGGGGCCATGGGCAATTGAATATTATTATGAGTCACCCAAGGTTCCTAGATCTTGGTGAATTACGTTACCAAGTTATGAATGACAGAGGTCATATATTTCCATTCATTCGATTTTTAATTCGCTTTTCAGATTTTAGAGACTACATATTGCAAAATCACAAATTTACAATGCATATGCTTTATTTTGATGTGACATCCCTACTTTTGTGCAGTTATTATTATTATTATTATTATTATTTATTTATAAGGCGCCACAAGGTTTCCGCAGCGCCGAACACAGTACAAACAATGGACAGTACAGGGAATAACAGTACAGAACAATAAACGAGTAATACCGAGACTTCAGATGCTCCAGGAAAATCAAGAATATTGAGGTTGGAGCAGAAGAGAAGGTAGAGAGACAGGAGGGAGAAGGGCCCTGCTCATTAGAGCTTACATCCTAAAGGGAGGGCAACAGACAGTCGGCACAGAGGGAGTCAGAGGAGGGGAGCAAGCACACCCTTTTCAAAGGAGGATCCAGGAGATGAGAGCGGGCATGGAAAGAGGGTTAAGTGGAGGGCTGGTAAGCCTTGAGGAAGAGATGAGTTTTGAGTGCCCGTTTGAAGGAGCACAAGTTAGGGGATAGACGGATGGAGCGAGGGAGGTCATTCCAGTGCAAGGGGGCAGCTCGGGAGAAGTCTTGAATTCTGGAGTGGGATGAGGTTATTGCACTCGGTTTTATGGTGAAAAATAATGGATTTGTGGGCCAAGACTGTGGCATCTTCTCAACTTTTCACATTGCACTGGCTGATGGAAGAAGTTGAGAAGTTGCAACTATTGTACTCGCCTGCAAAAGCCAAATTTACTGTGGGGGATAAGAGTTAAATTATATATTGAGGTGGAGAAGGTGCATTTACAAGGGTGTTCCCTGTTTTGTAGCTGGCAGACGGTCTTTTGTCCCCACAAAAAAACTTGATCAGGCCCCATCCCAATAATGTCATCCATGCACTCATCCATGCACTCATCATCTTCCGCCTTGATTATTGTAACCTCCTCCTCACTGGCCTCCCCCACTCCCGTCTCTCCCCCCTCCGCTCTATACTCAATGCGGCCGCAAGACTCATCTTCCTCTCACGCCGCTCCTCCTCTGCCTCCCCTCTCTGCCTTGCCTTACACTGGCACCCCTTCCCCTACAGAATCCTTTTCAAACTCCCCACCACCACTTACAAGGCTCTCTCCAACTCTACTGCCCCTTATATCTCTAACCTCTTCTCCATTCACACTCCTGCCCGCGCCCTGCGCTCGGCCAACGACCGCCGCCTCTCCTCCACCCTTATCACCTCTTCCCACTCCAGAATCCAAGACTATTCTCGTGCAGCCCCCCCTTCTCTGGAACGACATCCCTCATTCCCAGGGCCATCTTTTCCATTGGGCACGATGGGCAGCTGCCCGGTGGCCCCACGGGCAAGGGGGCCCCATAGGCACGGCTCTTAATGAGAATAAATAATCCTGCAAAAGAAAAAAACCTGCAAAAAAAACTTCAAGGGTCACTGAGCAAGTATATCTATCTATCTCTATCTCTATATATCTATATCTATATCTGTATCTGTATACATCTATTTATCTATATCTATATCTATATCTAGGGGTCCCGGTGCACTGCTTTGCCCCGGGGCCCATAATGTTGTTAAGATGGCCCTGCTCGTTCCATCCGTGTCCCTCCTACTTTGTGCTCCTTCAAACGTGCACTCAAAACTCACCTCTTCCTCAAAGCCTACCAACCATCCACTTAACCCCCATCTGCTCTCTTTAGCTCGTCCTCCCTTCTCTCCTCTTGCCTCAACTGGTTCCTCTTGTGCCTGGTCTGTTTACCCTCCCTTAGGATGTAAGCTCGTATGAGCAGGGCCCCCTCCCCTCCTGTCTCCATACCTGTTCTTCCGCTCCATCTTTACTGCATATGACTGGCCGGAGTTTCTGAACCATTGGTACTTTTTGTTCATTGTTCTGTATGGTTTCACCCTGTATAGTCTACTGTTAGTGCTGTGTGCGGCGCTGCGGATATCTTGTGGCGCCTAACAAATAAATGATAATAATAATAATAATAATAATAATAATAATAATAATAATGTACTTTCAATGAATCCTTGCGCATCTTCCAGTTTCACATCTAAGGGAAAGCACATTTCTATGAGCTAAACCATGTGAAATTTTAAGATAAAAGGTACAATTTTAAATGGATGAATTGGGTCTACCTAAAATGGAAGTAGGATGAACTTCTTTGTGATGTTCTTACTGTTTTCACAATGTATATTTTCATGTTTAGTCACAAAGGTAAACACAGATGCATTTTACGGGGAGTGTTTCCTAAGATGGTAAAGTAGGTGAGCAACCTAAATGCACTGGGTGGACAAGTAGTTGCACACATACACATAAAGAAGCATTGCATGTCTGCACATTTTGTGATTCATAAATGATGCTTATCTTTACATAATTCCCTGCATTTGAGACCCTGAAATTAAGAGCATGAGTGTGGTCATGTTCTGATAGGGTCATAGCCATATCACTGGGGCAGTGCCTTGCGCTGTGTAGCACTAAGGGGGCTCCTCAGCGACCTCATCTCCAAATACCCATAGAACGCAGATTCAGGTGTGTGCTGCAGTCCAATTGTAATTGGAAGATACGTCCCAATTTCCCACCCATGGGACAAACATGTCCACAAGCAGGACTACGGGACATAGTCCTAAAATCTGAAATTGTGATAGTTGTGTGGTATGTCTTCATGAGTATTTATAGAGGGCTATGAAAACTTATCGGCTTCTCTGCAATCATATTTTTCCACCAAAAGGCACCGGAAAGTGGGAGTTAGTTTGCTCTTTTACATTATGGTTGATGCACTGGAAAATCACTGCTGCAATATTGATACAGATCCTACATAGCAGACATACATATCAGGAGGCTGTCCTGCTCTTTTCTTTGTACACCTCTTCACTGGGCAAAATTATCAGTTCATTTGGCCTCCAGTAGCACCACTATGCCGATGACACTCAAATCTACCTCTCCTGACCTCTCCCCTTCCCTCCTCTCCAAGGTGTCCTGCTGTCTCTCTGCCATCTCCTCCTGGATGTCCCATTGGTTCCTTAAATTGAACATGGCCAAATCTGAACTAGTCTTTACTCCCTCAAGAGCCCCCAGTCTCCCATCCTCTCCATCACTATTGGTAATAGCAACATCTCTCTTTCCCAGGTTCGATGACTGGGAGTCCTCCTCGACTCTTTCCACTCCTTCGCCCCCCACATCTAATCCCTCATCCTATTCTACCACTTTCACTTAACCAATATAGCTCATATCAGACCCTTCCTCTCCATTGACGCCACCAAAACTCTCATCCACACTCTCATCCACATTCCCCGCCTTGATTATTGCAAGCTTCTCCCTACTGGCCTTCACTGCTCTTATCTCGCTCCTCTTCAGTTCATACTCAATGATGCAGCGAGGCTAACCTTCCTCTCTTGCCGAACTACATCTGCCTCTCTTATCGGTCAAGCACTTCACTGGCTTCCCCTCTGCTACAGAATCCTCTTCAAACTCCTCACCCTCACCTAAAAAGCCATCTACAACTCCACTGCTCCTTATGTCTACAACCTCATCTCCATTCCCACTCTCGCAACCTTCAGACAACTAACCACCTGCGCCTCGCCTCCCATCTGGTTATCACGTTTCACTCCCAGATTCAAGATTTCTCCTGTGATGACCCTTTCTCTGGAATGATCTCCCTTGCTCTGTCAGGATATCTCCCAGCCTGCATAATTTCAAATGCTCGCTTAAAACCCACCTGTTCAGGAAAGCCTACACTGCCCAGTCTGCTCCTTCCCTCTAGATTGCAAGCTTTTGTGAGCAGGGCCCTCTTATCCTTGTGTCCTCCTACTTCTGCTACCTTTGGCACCCCTATATCATTTGTACAGATTGTCACAAGGCCTCTGCTCTTGGTCTCATCTTTTCCACACCTTGCATGATTTGATCCTCTTAGCTGCGCTCACACTCCTGGACACAGGTTCAGATTGTTTTATGGTTTAATGTTAAAATGAAGATAACTGCTCAGTCCCTAACCCAGTGGTGTTTACAATCTCATTTCCTCATCAGATAAACACAAACACATACCACGGTCAGTTTAATCAGAAGACTATTAATTAACTAGCTTGTCTGGTTGCTATAGGTTACAGCAATGCTTGTAAATAATCCCCAATAATTTTAGGCTATGATCTGTCATTTTGCAAATGTGAATACACGTTTATCTTCTCATTACATTAGCATAGTCCCAACTACTGATATCACCTTTCCCAAACAAAATTGTGTCACTGTATTTCCAATAACCACAAATAAAATCACATGAAAATATTACTTTCTGGGTTGTCAAATCATTTGCTTCAAGCTCCACTTAGGCTGTGGCAGGTATTGACATAGTCAGTGACTAGTTCTGTTATATTTTTGTCTTCACCCAAAGGTGCAGATATTATCATGCAATCATTACTTATAAACAAGTATTTATTTCTCTATTTCAAGTTCCAAATTCTATTGAATATTTAAACTACACAACGGATACTCAGTCTATAAGTGTCACTTGGCAACTGATGTTCAGCAAACCTGATGGATATATCATTGTCTTAACTTCTAACAGCACCAACAGAACGAATGTGCTGCCACAGAGTAAAAGGTATTTTCAGTTTATATGTGCTTTGCTTTCACTGATTCTGTTCATAGATGATACATGCTGTGCGATGAAAATATATGAGCCCTGTATACTTTATTTGGTATATATTTGGAAAGACATATGGCTCAAGCTAGCAATATACTGTATGTACAGTGTGGTGGCAAAAAATACCTTAAAATTTTTTTTTTAGCACCAAAGTAATAACATGGCAAAACACTTATCCATAGAACATGTGCTTCTCATGAATTGCGCTTTTACCAGTGCAATTTATTGTGTTTTAACTGCAGCATTACAATTCTAGAATACAGTTGGAAGAATGGCATGCGTAAAAAGTGTAAAAAAGTCTGAAAGACCTCTAAAATTGTTAATACTTTCCTCTTGCAAGCTTTGCTGCATTTTAGCAATGCACATTCATTGCGCTTTTGTGCGTTGCACTTTTACAACTCATACTACAAGTGCAATCCATTGGATTGGTAGCAGACGATAGCAAGAATAGGTAGATAGATAGATGGATGGATGGATAGATAGATAGTCACAAAGATAATTATTACTTGATAAAAAGCTTATTTATCGATCACTGTGGGGCTCTCCATTGTTTATCCTTGGATTTCTCTGAGCAATTGGTATCTTTGCTAGAAAAGACCAGAATGCTGTGTCCACCTCTTTTTCCTGATGTCTACATGGGGAGAGAATCTGATGATCTTATGAAGTGCTGACGGGGGTGAGTACTCACAAACTGTGGAGTTCCCTGGCATACAACACCCACATTTTCACAGAGGATGACTGAAAAGCTACTTTTTAGGTGGCTATTTCTTTTAAATATCCTGATTCTTTGTATCGTTCGTAGTGTAAACAAATGCATCATCTGCACAATCACATTGTAGTTGCTTTTCTAATGTTTTTATGTTACTAAGTTTGTTGTTTCCACTTATAGTCAGCATACATTTGATGGGCTTTTACCTGGATCTGACTATGTCATCAGTATTATTACAATTTGTGGATTGAAGAAAAGCTCCCCTGCTGTTTTAAATCTCACTACAGGTAATATGTTTGAACATATATGCTTGGAAATATAATACCATTGTCACATTTCACATTTCAACATTGCTATGATTTAGTCCAGATTATGGGACTTGGTGTGTAATTCATATATGCCCCAAGCGTCAATATAATTTATTCTGAATTCTGCAAAATTTTGCTTGGTTATGAGCTTGATTTTACAGCTTTTCCTACTTACAAACTGCTTCCAGAACCACTAATGTCTAATAGATTATCCTTCATATGTTTATTACTTAGTGAACTAAAAAAATTAACCATGGGGTTAATTCGGGTATACTCAGTGATCGAAGTGTAAATTTAGAAGTGGAGGTATGGAAAATGTATGTGAATGAAATTTGATAGTTTTGCAGTGAAAACTGTAGAAGTAGTGGTATGGCAAACCACCATTTATCTGCCCACTTTGACCACTGGGCATATCCTCTCAAATGAAATGAAATGCAACTGCATTATGAGCTATTAACGGATATTTAAGTTGTATTTTTCTATCATTATTAGTGGTAGTGCCTTTATAAAAATAAAAAAAATATTGTTTTTTCTTGTAAATGTTAGTTTTTCTTTACAATTTTAACTGAAAAACTTGAATAATAAATGAATTTGCATTTGCTTTGTAGATCCAGAGCCACCATCAGTTCTGCAAGTTTTAGGTCAAGAGGAACATTCCATTTACTTATCTTGGAAACCACCACGGGGTGGATACGAGAAGTTTCAAGTGAGCTGTGAATTTTTGTTGAAGTGCATTATTCTGTTTGTTTTATTTATGTGTGTTTAATACAACACAATTTCACATTACGTAAAATAGACAATAGATACGAGTAGTAGAAAACCCCACCAAGAACGCAAATAGTTTTCAATAAACAAGTAGTAAATTATGTTCAAAAACATTAATGCTTGTATCTTTCATCTGCTTAGTTCACCCCTTGGAAAACGGATCTCTTACTGAACCAAGCTTACAAATTATTAATCTTGTGCTAGCTGGACAGTCAGGGCACATGTGTTAAAAATGCCTGACAAATTAGGGTGACAACAGAGTAGTGTATAGTGCATTCATGTTCTGTGACTGGATTACTGATAACTTTTGGTATACATTTATTTAAAGGAAATAGCGCATTTATATAATTGGACGTCCACTTATTTTATATTGTGAGATAGTAAATTGTTATCTCTGAGATCAGGGTAGAAAATTTGGTTTTTCTGTTTTAAGCTTTCAAAAGCAAATACCTTATCTCTGATGTATATCTGATACAATAAGTCTTTGTTTTGAAAGCCTTTTGCATATCTTGCAAAGGAAATGCTTTGTTGTTCCTGTCTAAGATATATGTTTGATTTCTGATAAGCATTTGTAAGTCTTTTGTGTAGTCTAGAGGATGTCCTCATTAAGGCTAATTAAGTCTATTCATTGTGAGTGACCAACACTTGAATGTACAACATGGAGCTGTTACCTGAATGCAGGTCATGTTAGACAGACGAGAACGCTAAACAATGGAGACAGAACATTTGAAGAAATCAGGGTGATGTGGAAGTTAAATTGTGTTAGATGCAAAACTAGATTACATCCTGAGATCTGATGGAAATCAAGTTGATATGGAAGTTCAATTGTTAGATGCAAAATTAGATTATATCCTGAGATCTGAGGGAATATTCTAGATGGGTTGGAGGCAGATAGGTCCAAGGGGATGTATTCTTCTGATTTCTGACCTAATCACTGGTACCTCTAACCAGTGAGAGAAAATAAACATCTTGCTTCAACGACCTGCTTGGAAACATCTTCAATATTGCTGTATTCCTGTGACCTGCAGATTAGACCCTAAAACTAATCCATTCTCTGGCTGTTCTGAGGTTTGGACTCAAGCTTTCCAGTACCACCACTCTGCCTGCTACCCATGCAGCCCTGGTCAGTGTGATAGGCTAGGGGGAGATCCATCCACAGCAACCCTGATCCATAGTAAGAGATCAGGAGTACCAGCTCAGGTACACCAGCAATGAGGTACGCTAGCAGCGTCAGTTACCCAGAAGGAACGTGGTTCTGAGTGCCATAGAAGGAGCTCAGTGGTGGCGGCAGGCCCCTTCCACTGCGGCAGGAGGGGCGTATTCGGAAAAACAAAAGGGGACGGTGGCAAAGTAAGCCCAGCTGGTTTCCAGCAACAACAGACAGGGTGGCATAGGCGGTCCATCCTGTCACATGTTTCATCGTCTATTTCTTTCTAATCATATGTGCAGCCTGTAAAATTAGCTCAGTTAGTGCTCAATTTATCTAGAGGTGAACAATCCATAACTAAACAGGAAATATTAGCACTTATGTATGCAAGACCTTACCCCAGGGGTTGCCAGACTTTTGGAATCAGGGCTCTACACTAATACCAGGGCCAGATTAACAATGGGCCTGATGGAGCTGCAGCCCCAGGCCTCCCCACAGAAATAGGCCAAGGAAGGAAAACAAAACAAAACATGCGGGTGGTAATGCAGATTACAAGCTGGCAGCTTCTCTGGTTGCCAGGAGTTGGTCCCTTCGTTGGAAAGCAACAGGCAGCTAATGGCGAGGCTGCCTGTTGCTGAGTGGGGTGGGGACTGCACCTACAGATATATTAACACTTGAAGAAACAATAGTTATATATTATAACAAATCTTATACATTCCCATTTGACCATTTGAGGTGTTAGAAGGTATGATAATAATCAACAACTGACAATTACATTCTCACACATTAACTGCACAGTTTGTATCAATAAAACTCATATTTTGCTCTCTGTATTGGGTGGCAGTCTCATGGCTGCTCTATGTATTATGTGGCAGTTACCAGGTTGCCCTTTGTATTTTATGGTGGTGACAAGGGTGCTGTGTTTTTATGGTGGTCACAAGCATTATATGTATTGTTTGGTGGTCCCAAAGGTACTGTGTATTGTGTGGAGGTACCAAGGGTGTTGTGTATTGTGTCCTGTTCCCAAGGGTGTTGTTTATTGTATGGCAGTCCCAAATATGGTGCTTTGTATTGTGTGGCAGTTAAAAATGTGCTGTGTGGTCTTCTGTTGCTGTAGCACATCTACTTCAAGATTGCATATGCTGTACATTCAGAGATGCTCTTCTGCATACCTCCCATGGTTAATTGAGTTACTGTCGCCTTCCTGTCAGCTGGAACCAGGCTAGCCATTCTCTTCTGATGACTCTTATTAACAAGGCATTTGCACCGATAGTACTGCTGCTCACTGGATGTATTTGGTTCTGGTTTTGAGCACCGTTCTCTGTAAACTCTAGAGACTGTTGTGTAAAAATCTTAACACAACAAGAGTTTCTTAGGTACTGAAACAACCTGTTTGGCACCAACAATCATTTCACAGTAAAAGTCTCTTAAATCACATTTCTTCTCTATTCTGGTGTTTGGTCTGAACAACAATTGCAATTTTTGACCATGTCTGCATGCTTTTATGTACTGAGTTTCTGCCACATGATTGGCTGATTAGATATTTGCAATAACTAGCAGGTGTTCAGTCATACATAATAAAGTAGATATTTTTTAATATTATTATTATTATCGGAGATTTGTAAGGCGCCACAGTGCTTCGCAGCGCCTTATAGTAGGGAAACCAGTACATACATAAAACAGAGACAAAATAAATTTAGACATAAAAACAATGGGTATGAAGGACCCTGCTCATTAGAGAGTTTGCATTCTAAATGGAAGAGGGCACAGCTGAAACAAGAGGAACAAATGTGGCTCAGAGTTGGAGATTGGGACAGTTGTGAGGGTGCATTAGTGTGAATAGTGTTATCGAGGATAATGTTACCTCGAAAAAAGAGATGGGTTTTGAAAGAGCATCTCTAAAGATTTGAAGGCTGTGGGAAAGTCTGATTGAGCATAATAGGGAATTCCATAAGTGAGGAGCAACACAGGAGAAGTCTCGTAGGCGGGAGTGAGAGGTGGTTACCAGAGACGAGACAAGGTGAAAGCCAGAGGTAGATCGAAGTGGGCGGGAGGGACCGTATTTTGATATGAGATTTGAGATGTATGCAGGTGTAATGTTGTTGAGGGCTTTGAAGGTAAGGATAAGTAATTTGAATTTGATTCTGGAGAACACAGGGAATGTAGGGATTTGCAAAGTTGTGCAGCAGATGGGGAGCGGTCTTGCAGCAGTATTTAGGATGGATTGAAGTGTGGCTATATGGGTGTCAGGAATGCCAGAAGGCAGGAGGTTGCAATAGTCAAGACGGGAGATGATGAGAGAATGGATAAGGGTTTTGATAGCATGTGGAGTAATAAAAGGGCATATTCTGGCAATGATTTTAAGGTGGAGTCGACAGGACTGGGAGAGAGTCTGGATGTGAGGAATAAAGCAGACGGCGGAGTCAAGTGTGACACCAAGGCGGCGGGCTTGGGAGACTGATAAAATTGTGTTGTTATTGACAGTGAGTGGGATTTGAGGGCAGGTGGTGACTCTGGCAGGAGGGAAGATAATACGCTCTGTTTTGGACATGTTGAGCTTTAGGTAGCATTGCGACATCCATGTGGAGATAGCAGAAAGACAGTTAGTTACACAACATAGCACAGAAGGAGAGAGGTCAGGGGAAGAGATATAGATTTATGCATCATCAGCATAGAGGTGGTATTGGAGGCCGAATGAGCGAATTAGTGCCTGAAGAGAATAGTAAAGGGACAAAAAACAGAGCCTTGTGGAACCCCAATAGATAGTAGGAGTGGAGGGGAGGATGTGCCAGAGGTAGAAACACTAAAGAAGCGGTTTGATAGGTAGGAAATGAACCAGGAAAGAACTATTTCGCGAAGTTATATAAATTTAGATTCAATATAGATACTTACCTTAGACAGTGTATTTATATATATTTATACATAGATTCAAATTTTAGTTTATTTTTTATTTTTCTTCAGTTTTCAGCACCCTATACTTTGTTCAATGTTTTCAAAACCTGAAAATCATTTTTCATGTATGCTTCTCTTAAAGCACATTATAAATAAAAATAATCAACCATTGTTTGTATTTTTGTCTTCAATGGTCAATAAAATAACATACCTTTACCTCTCCACTGTCCAAATTCCATCAGGATAGTCCTGATTTTAGTGGACTAATCTAATTAGCCAGGAACTTGTCCCGGCATGAGGGATAGCTGGGACGTATTTCCACACTTTACTTTACATACATGAAGTGTGAACCAGTTAGTGGTGCACTCTTTATATAAGAGAAGATGGGAGGGAGATGTAGGTGGTTGGAGGAAAGTGCAAGCTATGCCCTCCATGGTGCTGGCCACACCCACACACAGCTGGTCACACTCAGGGCCCTCTTAAGAACATCTTGGGCCCCCGGGCACAGCAGTGCATCGGGGCCCCTATATATACAAAAAAATAAATAAATGATTATATATATGGGCCCTGCAGCCCAGGGGGGCCCGTCGGAGGCAGCAAAAAAAAAAAACCTGAAAAAAAAGAAGACAATACCTTGCGGTCAGCTGGCGATCCGGCTCCCTCCCTGGTCTCCTCCTCCGTCGCGCTCCGCAATGGATGTCGGGCAGGCGTGATGACTTAACGCCCAACATGCACTGCGAGCGTGACGGAGGAGGAGACCATGGAGGGAGCCGGATCGCCAGCTGACCGCAAGGTAAATATTTTCTTCTTTTTTTTCAGTTTTTTTTTTTATGCTGCCTCCGACGGCCCCCCCTGGGCTGCAGGGACCCCGGGCACCTGCCCATTGTGCCTAATGGGAAAGACGGCCCCTGGTCACACTCACGCATCCCTGGCCTCACCTCTGGTGGGACGGCACTTCTCCCAAGAGGCCCTTTATAAGTTTCAGCCCCAGGCCCATGTGGCCCTTAATCTGACACTGACTAATAGAGAAAATGTTTTGCGATTTACCATATAGTACATACTCAAGGCATACAGCATTCAGTATTGCTGCATCAGTGAGAGCTCCTGAGTCTAAGTAGACCCAGATTAGCTCTCAGCAGTGAAAAACCTATTTGTCTTAGTTCTAACTAGATCAGATATGTCAGCTCCAGTCTGAACAACAAACTGTGGCATAAAAATGAAAATATATTTGCCGTGTCCATAAAAGTCTATTCTGATTTTTTTTCTAAAAAAAAGTAAAAAAAACCACATTGTCACCTCAAGCCCCTATAACGTTCCCTGAACTACACTAAAATATTTGTACTATTTATCAGGATAAATGGAAAAAAGAGTGGACACATGTTAGGATATATATTGGGTGGCTCACTTGCTGCATAAAAATAATCATATAAAGTACATTTCATATAATTCGCTATTGTATTTCAGAAAATAACTATTGTGGGCTATTATTGATTTCAATGAAACTTTAGGAATGGTGAGAATAGTGCTCCTCCCGTTCTAGCACCTGTTGTTACTTTTAAATTGATGGCATTTTGTTTATCATGGTCATTTTTATAATTTAGAAATAATTTATTAAATTTATTAACTTATGTAAGCTAAGGAAAATGTACCCACTTCTGTAGGATCCAAAGATATTTGAAGTCACTTTGTTCCATGTATCCCTCATGTTGAATGTTTAAAAATTGTTTAGGTATTCCTCCCCATTTGTTCTATTTATTTAGTAAAATTTCCATCTAAAGCACTGTAAGATATTAATATTCTGCAATAAAATGTGCAATCTAATACAGTGATAAAATACTTAATTTTACCACATTGTTAATAGAAAGTCTTAACTTAAACAGTTGTTAAAATATTTTATAGATAGTGTATTCAGCAAGCTTGATCTTTTTCTTCTAAGCACATTGTGCATTTAATTCATTTTTAATGAGTACGACATCTGTATGTCAGTTGCTTAGCAAACACTACTGACTCAGCCAAGATCATTTTACTAATCATTTAATATTTATTAATCTACCCCATCTAATTTACCATCCTTCTGTGGCCTAATTTACAATAAAAAGCTTAATGATTTTAACATTGGTTTCTCCACCCATACTGAAATGTTCACAGCTTCCAGAACACCCCCTTGCTCAGGATTTTTTGGGAGGTTGCTACAAAGTGGTGTGTGGCTATCTCTGCTTCATTATAATATGATATATCTAATACAGGAGTTCATGTCTCAGAATTGTCCAATCAAAATTCAGGGTAAGCTGAACTGGGGTTCAGTGTGAATGAACGCAATATGTTCTACTTCACTGTGATTTGCTGTAAGGTAGAACACAGATATGGGGTGAGGTAATACATTAGAAGAGGTAATGTGAAGAGGAAAGATGTAACACATGGAATGAGCGTGATTCAGATGTATCCCCCATTGCCACAAGTGGATCTTTCATGTGGGTGGTTTACCAATCATATATCATGGCACAACCCTTGAGAACCTGTGGCCATAGGCGTAACTACAGGGGATGCAGCCGCTATGGGGTCTGGAATAGAGGGGACCAGGCAATGCTGCTCTAGCCTGCTGGACATCCATCTCTGCTCTCAAATAAGGATGCCTATTCTGAATGGCGCATGCGCAATGGTTGCACATTCCACATCGCACATGCTCAGTAAAGACGTCCACTGCTCTTTTCAGAGCAGAGTGGGGGGCCTAGGACCATGGTCAGTACATCCAGTAGGCAAACCTAGGCGGTTGCCCATGGTGCCAGGATGTAGGGGTTGCCTAAAACACTGAATGATATATGGTATCTTTTATATAAAATCCAAATTAAGGAAATAAAAATAAGATGTAAGAGCTCAGAATATTTTAAATATACCTTATCAAATATAGATATGTACACAGTGACATAATATAGAAATTAAGGAAAACATGGATGACATTAAGAAGAACAAACAATAATACCATAAGAGTACAAACAGAAACTATGGAATCAACCCAGTGGTGAAACTGTACCGATTTCTTCATTATGTCAATGTGTTCAGCTAATAGATCCAAAGGGATTCCCTTTTAGATAATAGTAGCTCCCTGTCAGTACCTAAAGGGACTTGTTTAACATTTGAACTTTAATGTATCTAAATTCTTTTGTGTATGAAATGATGTTAGATACTGTAGACCTGATTCATCATGGCACGCATTCTGAGCACAACAAGCGCATGTAAAATGGCTCTGCGTACTCTTGAATTCAACAAGGAACGGCTCTGAAGATACGTGCGCTGATGAATTCAGGTGTAGGTCTACTGTACCATACTACACAAGACACTGCAGAATACGTCCATTATAAATTTGCAAAGAACTCACAGAAAGAAAAAAAAATGGAATTGATGTTACCTGTTAATAATATAAGCAAGAATGATAAAACATAAACATAAAAGTATTTTTTTAAAAGAAGAATTGCCCCTACAAAATAAATTTATTAGGATGTTCTTAATGCCTACTGAACATAAAATACATGTTTACAGTTGCTCCTATTTGCAAACACAAGTTATAGCATGCATATGAGCCTGTGATCACTAGTTCTCAGGACTTACACTAGCCCTGTAACTGGAGCAAGAGATATGGCAGAAAAACAAGTAACTTTGTGATGCCCTAAGTTTAATTCGGACGTGGTTGCATGTGCTTGAGTTTGGCAAGGCGGTACTGTAAATTGACTATGGCCAAACACCCTTTCCCCTCCACCCATTTACTCCCAGAAATTGTAGGCTGTAGTAAGTGTCCTTTGTGCTCAAAGACAGAGCAGACAGGACTGTGTTTATTGGTGTATGGGCCGGTTCTAGACATGCTTAGAGTGATTTTGCATATGATAGGCTCAACATTTGCAGATACATGCCTTGATGAATCAGGCCCTGTGAGTGGCTGGGCCATTTTCGCATTTATGATATGTTCCTGGATTCAGATCTTTAATTTTCTCTTGTGTTAGTTGGCAGCCTCATTGGATGGTATACAATACTGCGCAAAACCTTTAGACAGGTGTGGAAAAATGGTGCAAAGTAAGAATGCTTTTTAAAAATAGAAGTGTTAATAGTTTATTTTTATCAATTAACAAAATGCAAAGTGAATGAACAGAAGAGAAATCTAAATCAAATCAATATTTGCTGTGACCACCCTTTGCCTTCAAAAGAGCATTCTAGGAACACGTGCACAAAGTCAGGGATTTTGTTAGATTATAGTCAGGTGCATTATTAACCAATCATAAGGTGATAATGATCATCATTTTCATATGTAGGTTGAAACACAGTCGTTAAATGAAATAGAAATAGCTGCGTAGGAGGCTTAAAACTGGGTAAGGAACAGCCAAACTCTGCTGCAAAGGTGAGGTTGCGGAAGACAGTTTCATGTCACCATGGCAAGAATGAGCACAGCAACAAGACACAAGGGGCTAGATTCAGCAAAAGTGGTAAAAATAATTTAATATTAGCATTATATTATAAGGGAAATGTGAATATATAATAATATTAACTGATTGTTAATGGTGGATATCATTATTTATGTTGCACAATTTGAAATTACATAGTGCCCGAATAATATAGTAATTAAAGTCCCCTTAAAGTAATGGAGAAAAAAATTCCCCCAAAAGTTAATTTTAAATTCATTTTTTGCCCCTTAATCAATAAATAATGAGCATGTATGAGCTATCAAGCCATTCAGAAGCAGGTATTAAAACTGTTCTGTTCTTTCTTTTGGATGGTGGTTTTGATGGCAGTTTAGCTTTTTCAATCCGCCACACGCTATTTTGAAGAAGCACAAAGAAACAGACAACGTTGAGGACCGTAGACGCAGTGGTCGGCTAGGAAACTTAGTGCATCAGATGATGCTTACTTCCCTTCGAATTCGGAAGATGTCCAGTAGTGCCATCAGCTCAGAACTGAAAATATCCAGAGGGGCCCAGGTATACACATCTACTGTTCGGAGAAGTATGGTCAGAAGAGTTCTTCATGGAAGAATTTCGGCCAAAAAGCGATACCTTCAATGTGGAAACAAGGCCAGCGACTCCTCTATGCAAGAAAGCATAGGAACTGGGGTGCAGAAAAATGGCAGCAGGAGTTCTGGACTGATGAGTCAACATTTTAAATATTTGGCAGTAACAGAAGGCAGTTTGTTCGCCAAAGGGCTGGAGAGTGGTACAATAATGACTGTCTGCAGGCAACAGTAAAGTCTGGTGGAAGTTTCTTGCAAGTTTGGGGCTGCATTTCAGCAAATGAAGTTGGGGATTTGGTCAGGATTAATGGTGTTCTCAATGCTGAGAAATACAGGCAGGTACTGTCACGGGCACTAGGAGTCTTTACCCAGGTATCACCAGATGATGGACTTACCAGAGCAGTATAGGTGGTAATATGATACTCTGGTCACGGAACAGGAGACAGCAGATGGTAAGAGAATGCTCGTGGAAAGTCTATGACTAGCAGCACTGGTAATATATAGATAATTGTACACGAGGAACTGGATGGACAAGGAAACGTGAGGGTAGTCAGTGGTCTGCGGATAGCAAGTTGTACCACTGCTATAGTGAGGAGGAATGTCCAGAAATAACGAGGAGGCGATGAGAGTCAGCGGTCTGTGTATAGCAAGTGGTACCGCTGTCTAGGTGAGGGAATGGAATCCAGGTGAAGGTATCCGGGAAGTCAGTGGTCTGCGTTAGCAAGTTGTACCACTGCTATGTGAAAGGATACTGGAAACGAGTGACTCAGGAAACAGGGAACAGTGGTCTGCCACTAGCAAGTTGTACCACTGAATATATATATGTGAGGAAGAGCACGGGGAGATAAATGCAATGCAGAGTATACACGGGCACACTGAACTTGATCCCACGATGATATGCACAAAAAGTAATAACTGAACAGCACTGCACAATAATACAAAGTCACAAGAGCTATCCAGGCAAAAAGGTAACACAGTCAAATGATGGTAATAGTCTCAGCGGATAGGCAACTCCAGAGGAGAACAACTCAGTCCAGCAAGATATGCAATACACCAGCACAGTCAATGAGAAGTATGCATACCGTGGTTCAGGAGAGCAGGCTGTCAGACAGAAGTGCAGGGATACCTGAAAGGCTGGAGGCCGGCAGGATACGAAGTCCCAGGAGGGTAGAAGCGGTAATCAAGTAGGTGCAGCGCACAGGTAGGTAGACCAGCAGAGATGGAAACAATACTCAGGAAGCAGTAGTATATCGAACTGGACACCTGGAGAACGCTGAAGAGTAGAGATGGTCTAGACGAGATGGAAGCAGCGGAGCGTTGATCCAATGCAGACAGGCGAGTTGACCCAAGCGGAGACACTGTAGAAGCACGGAGAGCGGATCAGCTGGCTGCAGACACGAGGAGTACTGGAGGGTTGCGATGAGCAGGGTGCTGCAGATACACGGAGGCAGCGGATAGGAATCAGCTGGAGCAGTCACGATGAAACACAGGAGAGTTGAGGTGAGCAGGATACTGTAGATACACGGAGACAGCGGATAGGAATCAGCTGGTGCAGTCACGATGAAACACGGGAGAGTTGAGGTGAGCAGGATACTGTAGATACACGGAGGCAGCGGATAGGAATCAGCTGGTGCAGTCACGATGAAACACAGGAGAGTTGAAGTGGACTGGAAACTGTAGTAGCACAGAGGCAGCAGATAGGAATCAGCTGGCATAGTCACTATGAAACACAGGAGAGTTGAAGTGGACTGGAAACTGTAGTAGCACAGAGGCAGCGGATAGGAATCAGCTGGCACAGTCACGATGAAACACAGGAGAGTTGAAGTGGTCTGGAAACCACAAACGAACAACAGGAATCAGCTGGAGCTGAACACACGAGGAAACACAGGAACACCTTTAGAGGCTCATGGGGAATGAGACTCCAAGATCAGGCAACGAGGTATTGACCTCAGGTGCTTTAAATAGGGAGTGTTGCCTGATCAGCCAATTAACTAAAAGGAACATGAACTGAAGGTTTGAAAGGGCTGCACATGCGCAGACCCTCAGGATGATGGACGGCCACGGTTCCTAAATACACGAGAAGTAGCACTCACAGTCCGGTGAGTGACAGATACTTATTCATCATGCAATACCATCAGGGAGGATTCTGATTGACTCCAACTTTATTCTGCAGCAGGACAATAACCTCAAACATACAGCCAATACCATTAAAAATTATCTTTAGTGTAAAGATATCAGGGAGTCCTGGAAGTAATGATATGGCCCCCACAGAGCCCTGATCTCAACATCATCGAGTCTGTCTGGGTTTACATGAAGAGACAGAAGGATTTGAGCCAGCTTGCATCCACAGATAATCTGTGGTTAGTTCTCCAAGATGTTTGAAGAAACTCGGCATGGAGGTTGTTCCAAAGACTGTGTGCAAGTGTACCTAGAAAAATTGATGCACTGATGCTGTTTAGATTTCTCTTCTGTTCATTCATTTTGTATTTTGTAAATTGATAAAAATAAACTATTAACACTTCTATTTTTGAAAGCCTTCTTATTTTGAAGCACTTTTTTCATATCTGCCTAAAACTTTGCACAGTATTGTATATCTGAAACGTTTTGTACGTAATAAAACTTAAAGGGGGCAATTCAATTGGTCGCGGTTTTTTTTCAGCATTAAAAAATTTTAATTATCCGCGTGGGTTTTGACCCGTGGGTGTTTTAAGGTATCACAGCAAAAAAATCGTGCTATTCAACTTAAAAACAGGGTAGTAGAAAGGAGGGTCTAACGTGGTCATCTATAATAAAAAAAAAACATTAGCATACATTTGTATTGCATTACACAGCCTTCTATTTTATAATATCTACATACAGTACTTTTTTTTACTATACTTTTTTGTTACTACACAATTATCTATACATGACAAAACACATTAGGACATACATATTAGTACATACGTACATATATTAATTAGTGATTATTGTGTTTATTCATTTTTTTAAATGCTTTTTGTAAAATAAAAACATCTTTTCCATGTTATACATTACTGAGAAACATAATTTTTTTTTTACATTATTACATGATTTCAATAGTTTTCTTATGTGTTTAATTTTTTGCACAGCTTTGAGAGGTGCAAGATAAAACTGGCGATTTGACAGTTTACTGCGCTGTGTTAAAAAAGAATTGAATAACTTTTAATGCTTCTCCCTCCCTATACTTTCAATGGACCATCTACTTATTCGCGATGGTACCGTTTTTGCTAACAAAACTGTGTGTTAAAAATAGGTTTGAATAACGGGTAAAGTTAACTCGCTCCAGAATGAGTGAAAACTGCGTTAAAATCACTTACCGTGGTGTTAAAAAAATTACAGTTGAGAATTGAATTCCCCCCCCAGAGTATGCTCCTCTCTTGTATGAATACTGAATACCTTCAATTTCATATTCCAGGAATTTACAATTGTATAATAATATATTTTACTATTCTATATTTATTATTGAGATATTCTGATGAAACACTTATGGAGATAAAATGAAGGGGGCATAACATATGTGGTATGCAGTATATTCCTATTTACAATACGGTTTCCTAGAATAGTTCAAAACCCAAGATAATGGATGGTTCTCTAATAGTTATACCTCTGTTATGTGGCATTTGAAATGACTTAGTTTATCAATTAATTATGTCTGATTTCTAAGCATGTGCTATTTCCCACCAACTAAAGAGCTCCTCTATGCTCTCTACATTGATCATCAGTCACATAAAATATTTCACATTTTCAATCACTTGAAGTGAAAAATTGCTTTTATTTTAATTCTTTAGATACCTTACATGAATAAATAGTATAATTTATGAGGAACATACTTTATAACTAATGATTGCTTGATGGCTCTTTCATTATTTCTTTCACAAGATACTGTATGTACATTTGTAAAAATAATACAGATGCATATGCAAGCTTTGGGTTTTTATCAAACCCACTTTGCAGGCTCATGGTTTGGGATTAAGTGGCTTATTTAGCCTGAAAGAAATGTCCTACACACTGATTGAAAATATAGAATATTTGTCTGTTTAGGCAATATTCCTCTTCCCTTTTCACTAACGTAACATGTTGGGGTGACAGGCATGTGCCCTATGGTTCAGAAGCACTCATGTCTGTGTAAAAGTCAAACAATTGAATGAAGTGAGCTAAATTAATTAATATTGGTTTACCGTGCGATTGCAATCAGTGCGCCATGTGTAATGATGCAATCACATCGATAAATAACACACACACTCTCATTTGTAAATAGTACACACTTTCTAAAAAGTTCCATTTCCCACTTGATTATTTAATAAATTAATTAAAGGTTATTTACACACAGATAAAATTACAATAAAAGGTATTTATAGTTCAGGTTCTCTATATTTCTCTATGTTCAGGTATTTATGGTTTAGTCTCATATTAAAGCATATTTCACCAGCAGTAACCTGGTTTAGACAGATTATTGATTGCATCTAGCGGTCACTAGTTATGAGCACTATGAGATTAATACTCTTAAGCACTTTTCTTATGGTTCAGTTTAAACCAGTTCTTTGGCTGGAAGACACGTAGGCAGCATTTGGAGTGAATTGCCCCCTCCTTTGGGAGAAGATCAAATGATCTGACCTATGATCTGAAGTCTACTGGAACATTGTTAACCCTGGACCAATGAAGACCTCTCTTAGTGTTATCTGTGTATATTTTGTGACATCATCAGTTTTGTTTCTAAACTTTAAAACAAAAAAGCAGGTCTGATTCAGGAACAGATTCTCTCTTTGCCAACAGACATCAGGATTGATGGATCCAGGATTGCGCAGAGCATGTATCAGTTGTACTTTGTATTATATTTGTGTTCTACTAAATTTTGCTATTAAATCTCTTTTGTGCTTTGGAACCCCATTGCATTGGACAATATTTATTGATAGCGACAATAGGGACATTACAATTTGGGGGATCGTCGAGTGACGCCACATTGTTTAAGAATTCACAAAATCTTCAGATTTTGGTTTACCAACAAAGAGTGGAGACGATTCATTTACAGGTAAGAATGTAAATACTTCTATACCTTTTATCATCCAGTGTTGCCAAACCGCATATCTTCTTTGTGTAATCTAAGGGGTGCTGACAAGGACTTAGGGACCAGAAAGTAAAATTGTTTCTTTTTTTATGTCATTCTGCGGTTAATACATTATTTGTCTGCATATGGTACACATATATTTTCCTCTATATTAGCTACATGTTTAAACAGTTGTATTGATAGATATTGCTGTTGTATTTTATAGTGAAAGGAATTGTTAAAACCTATGAGGAGTTATTACCAACACCAACACCACAAATCTTTAGCGGGTTGTTTTTGTACTGCATATCGTTGAGGATTTTCTTTCCACATGGGTGCTAAACAAACGTGTTGTCACGATCAGACTTGAGGATGCCTCTGACTGGTATTGACTCTACTAGGCAGGAAGGCGCAAAGTCTAATGTACCCCGGTATTCACCAGGGATCCCTGCAAGGAGGTATAGGCTTGGCTGCATGGGGCACGCAGGTCACGGTCCTTCAAGCTAGTTAACAGTGCAGCGGGAGATTGCAGGAGTAGTCGTCAGAATTCAGTAAGCAAAGAAGCCAAATCGTGAGACAGAGAATGGTCAGGAACAAGCCTGAGGTCAAACACCAAAGGTAACTATAATATGGGAACAGGATACTATGCTGGAGAAAGGTGAAACCAATACTCTGGCACTGGATAGGAGGAAGGAGGGGGTATTTATAGTAGGGCACTAGCCCTAATTGGACCAGCGGCGGTCAGGTGACTGCCGATATACAGAGGAAAAATGTCCCGTTGCCTAGCAACAGGACGCGCGCACTGCTCATGCGCAGCTGCAAACCGGAAGTACGTCCTATTGCTAGGCAACGGAACGGGGCCCCGACAGCGGAGATAGGTGTCTGCTCCCAACACCTAGCATGGTGTGAGAGCGGCGTCTGACACATGTGAGATGGCCTGTGAAGTACGGGTCAAACAAGGGCCGATAGGTTCGACAAAGTATGTTAAGAGTAGGGATGTGCACCGGCGACTTTTGAGGTCTCGTGTTTTGTGTTTTGGATCCGGATTTTCGTTATTTTTGGGGTTCGGATTTGTCTCGCAAAACACTTGACGAAAGGTCTCGGTTCGGATTTAAGGTTTTGGATTCGGATTTTTTTTGAAAAAAACATAAAAAGTTTAAAAATCAAGTTTTTGGGCTTATTTTCACTCCTAGGCTATTATTAACCTCAATAACATTCAATAACAAGCATTTCCACTAATTTACAGTGTATTCTGAACACCTCACAATATAGTTATTAGTCCAAAACGTTGCAACAAGGTATCTTTCTGGACTGCGTAGAGGAGTGGGTCACCACAATATATATTAAAAACCCTGAACTTTTATGATTCGCACCAATAAATGTACCTGGACTGCGTAGAGGAGTGGGTCACCACAATATCTATTAAAAACCCTGAACTTTTATGAATCGCACCAATAAATGTACCTGGACTGCGTAGAGGAGTGGGTCACCACAATATATATTAAAAACCCTGAACTTTTATGATTCGCACCAATAAATGTACCTGGACTGCGTAGAGGAGTGGGTCACCACAATATATATAATAAGAAAACCATCAACTTGTTTGATTCGCACCAATAAATGTACCTGGACTGCGTAGAGGAGTGGGTCACCACAATATATTAAAAACCCTGAACTTTTATGAATCGCACCAATAAATGTACCTGGACTGCGTAGAGGAGTGGGTCACCACAATATATATAATAAGAAAACCATCAACTTGTTTGATTCGCACCAATAAATGTACCTGGACTGCGTAGAGGAGTGGGTCACCACAATATATTAAAAACCCTGAACTTTTATGAATCGCACCAATAAATGTACCTGGACTGCGTAGAGGAGTGGGTCACCACAATATATATAATAGGAAAACCATCAACTTGTTTGATTCGCACCAATAAATGTACCTGGACTGCGTAGAGGAGTGGGTCACCACAATATATTAAAAACCCTGAACTTTTATGAATCGCACCAATAAATGTACCTGGACTGCGTAGAGGAGTGGGTCACCACAATATATATAATAAGAAAACCATCAACTTGTTTGATTCGCACCAATAAATGTACCTGGACTGCGTAGAGGAGTGGGTCACCACAATATATTAAAAACCCTGAACTTTTATGAATCGCACCAATAAATGTACCTGGACTGCGTAGAGGAGTGGGTCACCACAATATATATATTAAGAAAACCATCAACTTGTTTGATTCGCACCAATAAATGTACCTGGACTGCGTAGAGGAGTGGGTCACCACAATATATTAAAAACCCTGAACTTTTATGAATCGCACCAATAAATGTACCTGGACTGCGTAGAGGAGTGGGTCACCACAATATATATAATAAGAAAACCATCAACTTTTATGAATCGCACCAATAAATGTACCTGGACTGCGTAGAGGAGTGGGTCACCACAATATATTAAAAACCCTGAACTTTTATGAATCGCACCAATAAATGTACCTGGACTGCGTAGAGGAGTGGGTCACCACAATATATATAATAAGAAAACCATCAACTTGTTTGATTCGCACCAATAAATGTACCTGGACTGCGTAGAGGAGTGGGTCACCACAATATATTAAAAACCCTGAACTTTTATGAATCGCACCAATAAATGTACCTGGACTGCATAGAGGAGTGGGTCACCACAATATATATAATAAGAAAACCATCAACTTCTTTGATTCACACCAATAAATGTACCTGGACTGCGTAGAGGAGTGGGTCACCACAATATATTAAAAACCCTGAACTTTTATGAATCGCACCAATAAATGTACCTGGACTGCGTAGAGGAGTGGGTCACCACAATATATATAATAAGAAAACCATCAACTTTTATGAATCGCACCAATAAATGTACCTGGACTGCGTAGAGGAGTGGGTCACCACAATATATTAAAAACCCTGAACTTTTATGAATCGCACCAATAAATGTACCTGGACTGCCTAGAGGAGTGGGCACTGGGCACCACAATAAAATATATAAAAAACCTTCAACAGGTCTGCATTACACTACACATACGGCTGCTCCTCCATCCTCTCCATCATATACATGTTGGAGTTTTAGCGTGTGACAACCTCTTGTTTTTGATAATGTCAGTGCATTTTGAATATTTTTCAATTTGCCCCACACCACTGAATGTACTTTATCTATGATACGCATCTATCTATCTTGACTGCGTAGTGTGGTGGGCCCCGGTACACAATTTGGTACCGAGGCCACAATATAATTAAAAAACCCTCCACGTGTCAGAATTCCACCAAACAAGTATCTGGACTGCGTAGTGGGGTGGCCCCGGTACCCAATTTGATACCGGGGCCACAATAAAATAAATACACCCTCCACGTGTCAGAATTCCACCAAACAAGTATCTGGACTGCGTAGTGGGGTGGCCCCGGTACCCAATTTGATACCGGGGCCACAATACCTCCTCCAAACATGGTACAGACAATTCGTCATTGAGATCCCATCAAGTATGTTAAAGACAGACAGGGTCCAAGTGTTATTGGTTGACTTTGTAAACCAAAAAACTGTCCCTGTTGCACATAGTCGTGCAATGAAGACTGACTTTTTCATTTAAAGGCACCATCTTTCAAGTGTAGTGTTTGTAAGTCTAAGTCATATTATACTTTTGGTAAAATTGGTTTATTTTGTTCCTCTTTATGGTAACTACTAATAGAATTAAAGTATTAAATAGAAGCCGCAGTTCCTCTTTATAGTAATTAGTAATAGAATTAAAGTATTAAATAGAATTAAAGTATGAAATAGAATTAAAGTATTAAATAGAATTAAAGTATGAAATAGAATTAAAGTATTAAATAGAATTAAAGTATGAAATAGAGTGGTATAGAGTTGTGGTGTGGTATAGATAGAGTGGTCCCCACAATATAATAATAAAACCCTCAACTGGTCTGAATTCCACCAAACAAGTATCTGGACTGCGTAGTGTGGTGGCCCCGGTACACAATTTGGTACCGAGGCCACAATATAATTAAAAAATTGGGCATCAACTGTCACCGTTGTTTAATATCTGATACACCTAAATATGGACTGCACAGTGGAGTGGCCCCGGTAGTAAATTTGGTGCCGGGGCCACAATACCTCCTCCAACTTCCAAGTGTAGTGTTTATAAAGACAGACAGCGTCGAAGTGTTATTAGTTGGCTTTCTTACCCCTAAAATTGTCCCTGTTGCAAATATTCGGGCAATGGACAGTTACTTTTTTATTGAAAGACTCAAGCTTTCAAGTGTAGTGTTTATAAAATATAAACAACAATACAGTAGTTTTAGAGCACGTCAATACCTCTTGTTTTAAATTATGACACGGCATTTTACTTTTGGTTTAATTTCTTGAATTTTTTCAAATTTGCTTTTACTTTTTGAACATGGCAAACGACTGTTGATTGGTCATATAATGCCAAAAAAAAAGTTCCAAGATGGAATTGTCCTTGGGCCCTCACACCCACCCTTATGTTGTTGAAATAGGACATGCACACTTTAACAAACCAATCATTTCAGCGACAGGGCCTACCAAACAACTTTGGCTGAAATGATTGGTTTGTTTGGGCCCCCACACCAAAAAAGCTATTCATCTCTCCCTGTACAGACTAAACAGGCTCTACTGAGGCAAGATGTCGTCCTCATCCTCAACCTCTGATTCCTCTCCCCCTACAGTGTGTACTTCCTCCTCATCACACATTATCAATTCGTCCCCGCTGGACTCCACAACCACAGGTCCCTCTGTAGTATCTGGAGGGCAGTGCTGTACTTCATTGAGGAATTGATTATTCATTTTTATAAACATCATTTTTTCAACGTTATGAGGAAGCAACCTCCTTCGCCGCTCACTGACCAGGTTCCCCGCTGCACTAAAAACTCTTTCCGAGTACACACTGGAGGGGGGACAACTCAGGTAAAATAGAGCCAGTTTGTACAGGGGCTTCCAAACTGCCTTTTTTTCCTGCCAGTAACAATATGGACTGTCTGACATGTCTACTTGGATGGTGTCAGCAAAGTAATCATCCACAATTTTTTCTATTGTGACAGCATCCAATGCAGCGAGAGTAGACATGTCTGCAATGGTTGGCAGGTCCTTCAGTCCGGACCAGATGTTATCAGCATCCCCGCCAGTGCCTCTTTTGGGAAAACTGAGCTTTTTCCTCGCAGCCATAGATGTGGAAGAAAATGAGGGTGGAGCTGTTGGCATGTCACGGTCCTCTTCAGAGGACAATCTCCTGACCAGCAGGTCTTTGCACCGCTGTAGACTTGTGTCCGCCGGAAACAGAGACACAACATACGCTTTAAACCGAGGATCGAGCACGGTGGCCAGAATGTATTCCTCTGACTTTAAAAGAGTGACCACCCTCGGATCCTGGCAAAGCGTACGAAGGGCTACATCCACAAGAGCTACATGCTTGGTGTAATCGCAATGGCTTACCAGCTCCTCCCTCACTTTCTCCAGCTGCTTCTGCAACAGCCTGATCAGGGGAATGACCTGACTCAAGCTGGCAGTGTCGGAACTGACTTCTCGTGTGGCAAGTTCAAATGGCTGCAGAACCTTGCACAACACGGAAATCAGTCTCCACTGCGCTTGACTGAGGCGCATCCCCACTCCTTTGCCTATGTCGTAGGTGGCTGTGTAGGCCTGAATGGCCTTTTGCTGCTCCTCCATCCTCTGCAGCATATAGAGGGTGGAGTTCCAGCGCGTCACAACCTCTTGTTTGAGGTGATGGCAGGGCAGGTTCATGCTTTTTTGATGTGCCTCTAGTCTGCGGTAGGCACTGGCTGAATGCCGAAAGTGTCCAGCAATTTTGCGCGCCACCGCAAGCATCTCCTGCACACCCCTGTCACTCTTGAGGTAATGCTGCACCACCAAATTAATGGTGTGGGCAAAACATGGGACGTGCTGGAAATTGCCCATATTTAATGCCCGCACAATGTTACTGGCATTGTCTGACACCACAAATCCCCATGAGAGTCTAAGTGGGGTAAGCCACTGGGAGATAATTTCCCTCAGTTTCTCTAATATGTTGTCAGTGTTGTGCCTCTTATTAAAGCCTGTAATACACAATGTTGCCTGCCTTTGCATGAGCAGCCATTTTGTAGATGCTGCTACTGATGCAGCTGTTGCTGTTGCTGCGGAAGGGGATGCATCTACCCAGTGGGCTGTCACAGTCATATAGTCCTTCGTTTGCCCAGAACCACTTGTCCACATGTCCGTGGTTAAGTGGACAGTGGGTACAACTGCATTTTTAAGAGCACTGAGGACACTTGATCGTACTTCTCTGTACATTTTTGGTATCGCCTGCCTAGTGAAGTGGAATCTCGAGGGGATTTGGTACCGGGGACACAATACCTCCATCAACCCTCTAAATCCCACTCCACTGATGGCGGACACCGGGCGCACGTCTAACACCAACATTGCAGTTACAGCCGCAGTTATACGCTTTGCAATAGGGTGACTACTATCGTATTTTGTGGTCAAACGACTGTTGGACGGTCAATTGTTTTGTGAAAGACTTAGCGGTCTTACGACTTCCCCTCTGGGAAGATGACCGACTAAAAGCAGCAACAGCAGCAGTGGCAGTAGTAGGCGTACCGCTGCAGGATTCCTCGGATGAATCCCGTATTGAGGAGGACTCAGTCTGGCTGCTGACTTGGGCTGCAGGACTGAATCTGATGGAGATTGTGGAGGAAGTTGACGAGGAGGGTGTTGCTGGTGTGTATCCAACTGGACCACGGGATTTAGGTGTCCCTGTACCGATGAGGGTCCTAGCCCCAGTTCCTGAACTAACCACTGAACTATGAAGGTTATTCAGGTGACGTATAAGGGAGGATGTTCCTAGGTGGGCAAGATCCTTACCCCTGCTTATTTGAGCTTTACATAAGCTACATATGGCCATACATTGGTTGTCTGGATTTGGATAAAAATAACTCCAGACCGAAGAGGTGCATTTTTTGGTCTTCTGACCAGGCATGACGATGGGCTTTTTCATCCCATGGACATCAGCTGTTTCCCCCCCTGGTGCCTCATTTACAATAACCACATCACCATCCTCATCATCAAGTTCCTCCACAGCGCCAGCTACATCATCAATAGCCTCCTCCCGAGCCACCTCTTCCCGTACAGTGATGGGAAGGTCAGGCTTGACAACCACCAACATCCTTGGACTCGCCTTGTGGATTTGTGATAATTTCTCTTTAGAAGGCAGAGTTGTTTGCTGTTTTGTTGCTGACAGCATAACTCTCTTCAATTTTTTGTAGGGGGGAGGAGGAGGAGGAGGGCTAAGATCCGTGGGTGAAGCTGAACCACTAGTCATGAACACGGGCCAGGGCCTAAGCCGTTCCTTGCCACTCCGTGTCGTAAATGGCATATTGGCAACTTTACGTTTCTCCTCAGATGATTTTAAGTTTCTCTTTTTGCTACTTTTTCTTAACTTGGGCTTTTTGGATTTTACATGCCCGGTACTACGAGATTGGGCATCGGGCTTGGAAGACGACGTTGATGGCATTTCATCGTCTATGTCATGACTAGTGGCAGCAGCTTCAGCATTAGTAGGAAGTGGGTCTTGATCTTTCCCTACTTTATCCTCCAAATTTTTGGTCTCCATTATATGTAGCACAAGATACTGCAGAATGTGTGAACTTGGTAATATTGCAGTACCAATGGACTTATACTGCTGTATTGGTTTTGCAAATTTGGTTATAATTATTATATATTTTTTTTTATTTTAATTTTTATTTTTTTTTTACTTTTTTTTATTTTTAAAAAACTTGGGAATAGTGGGGAAATAACTATGCCCTTAGAAGCACAGAGCACAGGACACAGCACCACTGGACTGAACAGGACACGGCACAGGACCCAGCAGCACTACGGAACTCAGCAGGACAGAGCACAGGACACAGCACCACTGGACTGATACTGCAGAATGTGTGAACTTTGTAATATTGCAGTACCAATGGACTTATACTGCTGGATTGGTTTTGCAAATTTGGTTATAATTATTATATATTTTTTTTTTTTTTTAATTTTTTATTTTTTTTATTTTTTAAAAACTTGGGAATAATGGGGAAATAACTATGCCCTTAGAAGCACAGAGCACAGGACACAGCACCACTGGACTGAACAGGACACGGCACAGGACCCAGCAGCACTACGGAACTCAGCAGGACAGAGCACAGGACACAGCACCACTGGACTGATACTGCAGAATGTGTAAACTTTGTAATATTGCAGTACCACTGGACTTTTACTGCTGAATGTGTGAACTTGGTAATATTGCAGTACCAATGGGCTTATACTGCAGGATTGGTTGTGCAAATTTTGTGGTAATTAAAAAAAATTAAAGTAGTTTTTGGTATTTTTTTAAAAAACTTTTTTTTATTTTTTTAAACACAGGGGAATATTGGGGAAATAACTATGCCCTTAGAAGCACAGAGCACAGGACACAGCACCACTGGACTGAACAGGACACAGCACAGGACCCAGCAGCACCACTGACCTCAGAAGGACAGAGCACAGCACACAGCACCACTGGACTGATACTGCAGAACACAGCACAGCACAGCACAGCACAGCACAGCACAGCACAGAACTAAACAGCACAGCACAGAACTAAACAGCACAGCACGAGATCTACCAGGACAGAGGACCACCTAACACACCCTCCCTCTACCCTGATCAATGCCCGAGTGAAGATGGCGGCGACTAGCGGGGAATTTATAGGATCCGAGTATCGCGAGATCCGACAACGGGATTATGAGTCAGAGCCTCAGTTTCACATTTGAATTTGGCGCCAATACCCGGATCTGTCTCGGATCCGACTCGGATCCGCAACGTTCGGGTGGGCTCGGATTTCATAAATCCGAGTGCGCTCATCCCTAGTTAAGAGTGTGAAATATGGTGTGTACACAATGGCATACTGTGATAAATGGGTCAAGATGACCGATGAATGTGTGAAACCCTTTCCCAAAGTTGGTAGTTTTGATCCAGAGGTACTGTTAGAGATAACTTTTGTTTGATAAAAGCACTAAAACTGAGAGTTAAACACTCTGACTGCTTAAAACTGTGGCAACAGAAAGGAAGTATGTGGCACAATAGCACATATGCAGCGGAAGGTAGCGTTGCGAAGCAAAGAGAAGCTTCCCTGCCAAAATATGCAGATGGGGGAAAAGTACAACCGATACCAGAAAATGATAAAAATAACATAAGTGATTTATATCCCATATTGAGTGATATCCAAGGTAATGTTTCTGAAGAAGATGACGAACCCACTGTTATTTTAGCTATTGCCCATGCAATTAATATGCAAGAAATGCCACACAGGCAAGGAAAGGGAGCAGTCCCACCAGCAGAGGCAGTAGCAGAAACCGGTTATATTGGAGTTTAAATCAATAGGAGGGGAAATATCTATTGTACTGAAACAGTGCTTCCAGCAATTAGTCCTGAATGCAGTGAGTTTTTTTTTTTTAACTAATGAAATTTTTATTGATTTTTAAAGTTTTTCAAAAGGGGTACAGAAGAAAAAAAAGGGGAAGGGTACATAAAGGGGATGGAACACAATGCTCCCGAAAGCATACAGAATCAAAACCAAACGTATCTGACTATTTGCTGTATATAATAGGCTTAACAAATATACTGCATACCAACAAACACAATATCATTTACCAGCGTCATTAGAGGGCGAGGGTAGGGAACGTGATGGGGCTCCCTCCCCATCGGTAACATAGTTGTGCCAAGCTCTCCACTTAATCAGCGGGGACGATGTTGACGTAGAGTATGGGACATCTAAGGTTTCCATTTCAAAATTGAAGTTGATTTTGGCCAGGGGTGGGGGGAGAGGCTGCTTCCACACCTGAGCGATAGCTGCTCTGGTTGCTATCAATACCTGACCTGTCACATATCTATCCCAATGAGGGAGAGTAGGGGGATAGTATTGCAATAAGGCCAATTCTGGCGTGGGGAGGACCGAGTGACCAAGGACTGAGCTTATCAATTGAAAGACCTTATTCCATAGAGGGCTTACCACAGAGCTGACCAGAATATATGAAAAATATCACCACGTTCAGAACAATTGCGCCAACATAGTGGGGATATGGAAGGCCAGATTTTATGAAGTTTGTCTGGGGTGGCGTACGTTCTGTTCAATAATTTTACCAGCATCTCTGTATGATTAAGCCACTTGGACATTTTAAAGGAGTTGGCAAAAATATGTTCCCAGTCTTCTTCTGACAATTCTAACTAGAGGTCTGATTCCCATTGGATCTGAGGTTTAGACTTAGATGTAGTATTGAGACTCAGTAAGGTATTATACCAGAGGGTAATGCTAGCTCTACTACTACCTTTGGTTAACGGGGAGTAATACCTGGCCAGGAGAGGTCCTATTGCCAGATTTCTCAATGGTGGGGAAGTTAATAGATCCCTGATTTGGAGGTATTTGTAGAAGTCGCCTTTGGGCAACGAATACAGGGCAATGAGATGTGAGTAGGAGAAGAGCTCGCCCGAGTCTATCAAGTGTCCTAAAGTCTGAATACCCCTACTGATCCATCAGGAGAGATTCAAGTCTGCTATTTGTCTGGCGACTACCTGTAATGACACACCCGTCGTGGGACGCAACAGCCCCTCAGTACCCTGGCACAGTTGATCCCACACAGTCAAGGTATCCCTAGTAAGGGCCAACAAGGTCTCCACTGACCAGGTACCCATAAAAGATCCGTCAAAGGGAACTCTGAGTTACATGCTAATTCCAAGTCTACCCAAGGTTTCACCCCCCTTGGAAGGTACCAGTCTCGAACCTGGGACAAAATACAAGCCTCAGGATATTTTGTCAAGTGAGGGAGGGCCAGCCCCACTTGTCGTTTCCCTCTAGTCATACGCTGCATAGCAATACGGGGGGGGGGGGGGGCTGTGGACTTCCAGACATATGTTTTCATCAGGGAGATCAATTTGACTAATACAGAAATGGAAGCTGCTCAAATCAATTTATAGGCCATAACAGGTGCTTGAAAGGGTGGGGTTATCCTGCAAGGAACATACACACAACATTTTTTCCCCCAGCACACTGCTATAGCCAGCAACAGATCTGCCATTTCTACTGTAGATAAAAATGCAAAAGTCTTTGTTGCACACATTTGCAAATGTATGTTTAAGCCATCCGCCACGCCAAGGCGCTTTTGCTAATAGGATGGTCCTACTCTAAACAATGAGAGTCCCATATATTTGGGCCATACATATGTGTCAATTTGACTAGCAACCCTGGAGGAAGGCAAAACGGGAGCATGCAGAATAGGTACATTAATTTAGGGAGGAGCATCATTTTAAATGCTGAGATCCTGCCTCACCAAGAGACCTCGAAGCACATCCACGACCCTATAAGCTTCAATAGTTGTTGATGTAGTAGAGAGAAATTATGTTCTATAATTAAGTCTAGATGTTATTGGAATCCCAAGATAAGTAAGTCCAGTAGTTTTCCAAGAGTAAGTAAATTTATCTTTTAAAGCCTGTAATGTGTCCGCTGGTACATTTATAGGGAGAACTTCTGTCTTTGAAGTATTCAGTTTATAAAGGGAGGCTCTCCCAAACTGAAGCAGCAGGTCATGGATCACTGGCAGCGAGGTCTCCGGTTTAGTCACAAATAGGAGCACGTCGTCAGCAAATAAGCACACTTTATGGGATGTCCCTTTCACCTCTAGTCCTGTGCATCTTTGGTCAAGTCTTATCCGTGCCGCCAACGGTTCTTTGGCCATCAGATATATTATGGGCGACATGGGGCAGCCCTGTCGGGTCCCATTAGTAATTGAAAAGTTTAGAGAGAGAAATCCGTCACTATATACTCGCGCTGATGGGTTCGAATATAGGGATAATATGGCATTTAGGATATTACCGGCAAACCCGAAGGTATGAAGGACCTGAGTCATGTACGACCAGTGTAACCTATCAAACGCCTTTTCGGCATCCAGAGATAGCAATAACATTCTATCGTTATTTTTATGGCATTGTTCTATTAAATTGAGTATACATCTCGAATTATCAGGGGCCTGTCTACCTGTCACAAAACTCACCTGGTCTGGGTGGATCAATTTCGGGATGATAGGAGCGAGTCTGTTGGCAATCAGTTTTGCAAATATTTTGACATCAGTATTTAAAAGGGCTATGGGACAATAGTTCTTGCAGTCAGTAGGGTCTTTTCCAGGTTTGGGGATGACCACTATATGGGATTCTAACATCTCAGATGGGAAGGAACCAGAGTAGGTCCTGGCCTCATATAATTGAAGAAGGATAGGTGACAGTCCATCTTGGAATGTGGAGAAGAGTGAGTTACTGTATCCATCAGGGCCTGGTGCCTTATTCTTAGGGAGTTGTTAAATGACCCTATCTATTTCATCTAAGGACCAAGGGGCATTAAGTTCTTCCCTGAGAGAGGGAGATATAGCTGGCAAGGGGAGATCTCCCAAAAAGGTGGCAATATCATGTTCTGTCGGCTGATAGGTAGAGGTGTTGGTACGCAAATTATATAAGTCTGTGTAGAAGGATGCAAAAGAGTCTGCAATAGCTTTAGGGTTAGGAAGGGTTAGTGCACTTGGAAGTCATGATGGTTCTAATATGATTTCAGGCCTGCATTCCCCTGAGTTTACGTGCCAGCAATCCACTCGCTTTGTTACCCGCTACATAGTATTTTTGGCATAGCTTAGATAGTGCCATTTGGGTACGCTTCATAAGTAGTTTTTGTAATTCAGCTTTAACCCGCGTTCTCTCGAGATTTATTGCTTTGGACGGGTGTGCTTTGTTCTGGGTGTCTAAAAGTTTAAGTTTCGCTTCCAATTCCGTCTGTAAGTATATGATCGCCTTATGTAATCTAGAGGCTATTTGGATAATCCTGCCCCGAACTACCGCCTTAAGGGCGCACCAGTATGTAAAAACCGAAGTATCGGCTGGGTCATTATTTTGTGTAAAGGATTGAATAGCATCTGTTATCTCTAATTTTGCCTCAAGCGAGAGTATTCTGGCAGCCGCCATGGTCGTAGCGAAAAGGGCGTTCTCTTAGATTTCCATGTCCATGTCACGGGAGCGTGGTCAGACCATGACATGGGGAGAATCTGTGTTTTATGTGTGTTTTGTAAGGACCATTTATCTGAGAGGATGAAATCAATCCTAGAGTAGGTATTATGTACTGTAGACAAGTAAGTGTAATCTCTATCTTTAGGGTAAGCTGTTCTCCAGACGTCATACAATTCAAATTCAGCTAGAAGCCTACCCAAGGCCATATCTGAGGTGGTAGGGGGTTGTGACTGTTTAGATCCTGGTTTAAGAGATCTGTCTATTTTGGGCTCTACTACTAGGTTGAAATCACCCATTATCACCGAACTGCCTCTTTTAACCTTTTCAATCAGGGCTAAAGTATTTTTCAGGAAGTGAATTGACACCAAAGTTATCCATTTCTCATTCAATTGGCCTATAACTATCAGGTATCTACCCATCTTGTCTTCCACTGTTGTGGAAAGTTCAAAGTTTTAGTGGGCTTACATCCTGTCCGTACAATAGCAGTTTCTAATGGGAAAGTGGACAAAGATGGTGTAATTATGTCTGATTTCCCAAACCCAAAGAAAGATTTGGCTAAATGTCAGAAATTTGTTAAAGATTTGGTTAATGCTCGTGAGCCAACTAATAAAGATTGGCGAGTGGTGTCAATCCTCCCAGTACTGACATACAAAAGTTTATTAAGGCTTGTATGTTGGAGGAAGATAAGTCCTTAACAGATGAAGATAATTAAACCAATATAAAACACATAGTATTCCAATTGGGTACTTATTTTCCAGTAGTAGTTGACTAGAGCAAAATTTTTACTATCAAACAAAAGGATAGTGAAACTGGAGCAGTCTATTTTACTAGAGCCCTGACAGCAATGGCCAAATACACTGGGTTATCAGACATAAAAGATGATGTGCACTACAGAGAAGTTGCTTTTTCGGGTTTAATGGATAGCCTCGGGGAAAATCTAAAAACCAGGGTACAAACCTCATTACCTAATTGGAGAGGGATCACAGTAGATGCCCTCAGGGAATCTGCTATTGAACATGATAAAAATATAAGTAAAAGGAAGGAGGTGCAGAGTGAGAGGTTAATGATGATAAGTATCCAAGCACTAGAAGGACTACATACACGACCACAGACCCACAACACATATTATAGGGAATGAAAACAGCAGGAGATAGTGAGGTGTTCCAGATGTACTAAAGAAGGACATATAGCAAGGAACTGTAAGGAGAGAATAGATAGAGGGGAACATGGAGACAATTGAAGATTTGAGCCACAAAGAAGAGAGTCACATAGATACCAGCCAAGGAAAAATACACTTGCCTCTAAAGTCTACCCCGAGTTGACAGCGCACATTATAGCAGTAAATGCTTTGCGGGAGCACAATAACCAACACTAGGGTTTAGGTTATACCTGTATCCTACAAACAGTCAGACTAACTGAGAATCTTTGTGAAGAACCCACAGTGACAGCTGATGTATATGGTGTAACACAAACGTTTCTTGTAGATACAAGGGCGGCTAGGTTCCTTAAATTTACAGGTTACTAACAAAACTGTTCCAGCTATGGGAGTAACGGGAAGAGAGCTACATTACACTTTGACTAAACCTGCAGAGGTTACTATCGGGCCCCTACATACCAAGCATTAATTTCTCTTGGCTGCAGCGGCTCCTACCAACCTGCTGGGCAGGGATTTATAGTGCAATATGGGATGTGTTATTTACTGCACTCCTGATGGTGTATTTATGGATATTCTGGATATTCCAGGAAAGATCGCACATGAGTTGCAGGACATATTAGACACCCCACAAAGGCTAATGCTGCACTCTACTGTTCTACAACAAAGTCCATCTCAGTTAGATGAAATGTTATCACAAATTTCGGGTTCCCTATTGACCAAAGATGGACAGGACACCGGAATGATGGCAAATGTAGCCCCCATAATGGTTCATCTAAAAAGTGGCAAGCAAGCACCAAAAATACCACAGTACCCATTAAAACTGTAGGTAGAATTATGGGTGTATCCTGTAATTAAAAGGCTTTCGCAACAAGGAATTTTAATTCGTACATCTAGCACAGCTAAAATTCCAATTTTCCTTATGAATAAGAATGGGGGGAGGGGCTACAGATTAGTCCAAGACTTAAGGGGAATTAATAAAGTAGTCGAGAGCCAATTCCGCTGTTATCCTTATGCAGATTCTACCATCTGCCTGTCATTTTACAGTAATTGATCTTTGTTCTGCCTTCTTCTCTGTTCCCCTTCAGTGGTACTGATTATAACAACAATTATAATCACGCCAACTGAAACTACGATACAATAAAGCCGATTGAAATAATTACGATAAAAACGAAATGCAGGCTTACTATCAATACGACATAGCAGATTCCCCACATGTGTTCTTTGCGACTCCTATAGATTACGAACACAGCAAATGCCGCCACTTATAATTCACGTCACTAGCAATGAAAAAAATTACATTTGGACTTTTAAAGCGGCAATACCATGGACCCGCCGCACAGATAAAGTAGTCTAATGGTTAGGTTTAGGTTTAGGGTTAGGATTAGGGTTAGGGTTACAATCGTAGTATTGCCGCTTTAAAATTCAAAATCTCAGTTTCTGCATTGCTGGTGATGTGAATTACAAGAGCCAGCATGCCCTACGTTCATAATCTATAGCAGCCGTGTAGGAGACTGTCACTCACCGGACCGTAAGTGCCTCTGCGCTGGTGCGTGGTTCTCTAGCCTTCCTGCCGGCGCCTGTCCTGAGCTGCGGCCGTCCGCCATCTTGATGGACTGCGCATGCGCAGCATCCAAGAACTTATGACTTTTTGCTTTTAACCTAATTGGTGGATCAGGCACCTCTCCCTATTTAAGGCACCTGTGCTCATTACATCGTTGCCTGATCTTGAGTCTCATTCCCTGTGAGTCTCTGAAGGTGTCTCCTGTGTGCTGCTAGTGTCTTCAGTTTCCTGCTGATTACCTGCTCTACTCATCGGTGGTTTCCATACCCGCTATTACTCCTGTGTCCTGCTCGTGTCTCCAGCTTCCTGCTGATTACCTGCTCTACTCATCGGTGGATCCCTTATCCGCTACCTACTCCTGTATCCTGCTCGTGTCCTCAGTTGTCCGCTGGATCACCTGCTCCGCTCATCAGCGGTTCTCATACCCGCTACTGACTCCTTCATCCTGTTCGTGTTCTCAGCTGCCTGTTGGATTATCGACTCTGCTCACCTGCAGCTCCCATACCCGCTACAGTCGTTCAACGCTCCTGCTGTGTCTTCATATTCTCGTGGACAAGCTTCTCATCAGCGGTATGCTCACTCGTTATTGACTATCCACTGTTACTTTGCATATCCACTTAGGACAAGCTCCTCTTCTCAACAGCGGTATCCATACCCGCTATAGACTTTGGCTGATACTCTGCCTATCTGCTTGATACAAGCCTCTCTACTGAGCAGTGGTATACATATCACCATAGACTATTAGCGATAACGCTGCCTACCCATTTGGAGAAGTTCCTCTGTGCTCTCATTGTCCTCATTCAGGTTTTGACTCTTTCCCTGTATTCACTTATCAGCACCAGTACAAGTTCTCACTTACTAGCAGTGGTACAACTTGCTGTACGCAGACCACTGACTTCCCCGCTACCTACCTGCACCTGGACAAGTCTTCTCACCATATCAGTGGTACAACTTGCTGTATGCAGACCACTGACTTCCCCGCTACCTACCTGCACCTGGACAAGTCTTCTCACCAAAGCAGTGGTACAACTTGCTGTACGCAGACCACTGACTACCCGTTACCTTCCTTCACCTGTGCACGTCCACTCTGGTCTCCGTGGTTAAACCTGCCTTTCCACTATAGCTGCAAGTTGCTGACTCATCTACCTATATAGCTGCAAGTCGCTGACTCATCTACCTATATCGCTGCAAGTCACTGACTATTCATCTGCTTCATTGGCATCCTCACTCCATCTGCTGTTATATACGTTCCACTATTCACCCTACTGCCAGAGGACCGCTGTGCAAACTCCACCCCTCTGGTAAGCAAAGTCATTTGGTGAAATCCTGGGCAGAACTCCTAGTGCCCGTGACAGAGACATGTTGAGCCTCTGCTCTGTCGTATTGATAGTAAGTCTGCATTTACTTGTTATCGTGCTTATTGCAATTGCATTTATTTTATCGTAATTTCAGTTGTCTTCATTACCATTGTCCAAATAACGTACCACACCCTTCCTCTTCATCCTGACTGTCAGTTTCTCTTTGCCTTCTCCTATAAGGGGATACAATATTCATGGACAAGATTTCCCCAGGGGTTCATTGACAGCCCCAGTATTTTCTCCAAGGATTTACAGGACTGTTTACAGTCCTTTCAACCAAGCCTTGGGTCTGACCTAATTCAATATGTTGATGATTTGTTGCTGTGCTTCGATTCATTTATGTCAGTTGTGTCTGATACTAAACTGTTGTTGCTTCATCTCTCACAGACAGGACACAAGGTTGCAAGTATAAATTACAGCCATGTCAGACCAATGTAAAATACTTGGGACACTGTCTCACTCAGGGGCTAAGACACCTGACAACGGACAGAATTCAGGCCATACATGACATGACACTGCCGCAGAGCCAACAGCAGATCCGTACCTTCTTATAGATGTGTGGATATTGTAGATCATGGATTCTGGGTTTTTCTATTCTGGCCTTGCCATTGCAGGAGTTAGTCTCATCCACAAAGCCTGAGCATGTTATACATACAGAGGAGTCAAAGCAAGCATTCTTTAATCTTAAAGAGAGTCTGACAAAAGCACCTGATTTGGGAATACCTGATTATGAAAAACCTTTTGAGTTATATTGTACGGAAGCTGATGGTTGTGCAGCAGGTGTTTTGACACAGAAATATGGTGACGCGAGCAGACTGGTAGCATACTATGGTGCACAACTGGACACTATGGCAAGATCTCTCCCTACGTGTTTAAGCAGTGTAGCAGCAACTGCTCTTCTGGTAAGAGTGAGGACATAGTATTAGGACATGATTGAACTGTCTATACACCACATGCAGTGTCTGCTCTGTTAAATTCTGTTCAAACTAGGCATGTCTCCTCAGCAAGGTTCACAAAATGGGAATTAGCTCTGATGGCACCCACAAATATTACCATTAAAAAGGTGCAATACCTTAAATACAGCTCCATACCCACCATATGTGCCTCGAGATGCACAAAGGGTGGAAGGAGTAGACTCTAGCTAAGGGTAAATTTGGCAGGTATACTGACATGCCTCATAGTATGGAATATCTGAACCAGACCTTTACTGCGAGACCCGACATAGATGACACCCCCTTAGAAAATGTATATTTTATGTTTTACATGGGTGGGCATTGTCATAGACAGACGGACACAGGAGAACTATGTTAAAGAAGCTAAACCCCTTGGTCCACCTCACTCATCCCAAGTGGCTGAACTCGTGGCATTGAGGAGAGCGTGTGAGTTGGCAGAGGGTAAATCAGCTAATATATACACTAACTAGGTATGCTTTTGGGGTAGTGCAAGACTTTGGGGCCCTCTTGTGTCTTACAAACTTTATGATAGTGGCAGGCACACCAATAGCACACACACAGCACATAAATGGACTTTTGACAGCAATACAATTACCAATGGCGGTAGCCATTATCAAGTGTAAACACCACATTCACAAAGACCTGGTATCGGTGGGTAATAGCAGGACAGATTAAGCTGCTAAGTGGCCAGCAGGTTTATTTGTAAACATGTAAACTGACAAGATGATGGTTTTCCAAACGACAAACACACAGAAATTAATTGAAATGCAAGATTTGTGTTCCCTACAGGAAAAGGCGGTCTGGAAGGCGAGGGGATGTGGTCAAAAATCCTGTGGACTGGAGAGATGGTAGGCCTATGGTGCCCAGAGCATATTTCCCAGGCCTAGCTGAGGCAGCACACAGTCTGACTCATCTGGGTAAAGAAGGTATATGTAAGCTGGTTAGAGCATACTGGTGTGCACCAGGCTTTTATTCTCAAGCTAGTAAGAAGGGGATGTCTTGTTTTACTTGTTTGAGGAAAAAAGTTGGAAAGACAATACCAACGGAGCCATCCCATATCCCTTCTACAGACGGACCATTCCAGGCAATACAAATTGACTTCATCCAATTACCACCTTGGAATCTCAAGTATGTGTTAGTATGTACCGATGTATTTTCTAACTGAGTAGAGGCATTTCCAGCTGCCACTAATACTGCTGTTTTTACTGCAAAAAAGGGAATTTGTATGCAGATATGGTATCCTTAGAATTATAGAGAGTAATAGGGGTGCTCATTTTACTGGTGATATTTTCATGTGTAAACTTATGGGAATTGATAGCAAACTTCATACTCCTTACCGACCACAAGCCAGTGGGAAGGTGGAAAGGGTAAACAGTACCATTAAGAACGAATAGAGTAAGGTAATGGTTGAAACTGGATTAGCGAGACCAGAAGGTTTTCCACTAGTCCTCCATAGCATCAGAACCACTCCGAGACCTCCTCTTAATTTGTCCCCTTTTGAGATACTTTTTGGTCGACAACCTCATTTGATCATAGGTCCACAGGATGATTTGAAAATACAACAATGAAGTGACTGTTCAATACCTCATAAAGATGAGCATGCATCTAAGACAGAAGCAACAGAAACTCAAAATACTGTCACCTGGTATGCCAGAAACTAACTGTCATAATGATGAACCTGGGGAATATGTCATGATCTGCAATTTGATACGCTCAGGTTGTACGTGCCTTCCCACCACAGACTGGTGGAAAGGCACATAACAAGTGTTGAGGACCAGCACCACATCTCTGAAAGTAGCAGAAAGAGACACTTGGATCCTTTCCACCCACTGCAGAAAAGTCAACAATTCGGAGAAGGTACAAGACAAAGCTAAGACTGACAATCCAACTCTGTCACTAGTGATTCTGTTCCGGGAGACCTAAAGTTGCTAACACCCGAGCCAAAAACATTGCAAAGACTATTATCCCAGCATGGAGTGGTGGTTTTTCTATTCTTTTTTCAGGGTTTTTCTTATTTTTATTCTTTCCAGGATGTTCTATTTTTGCAATGGTGGGCAGATTATAGAGACTGGGTCCGGTAGTGATACTGATGAGGTGAAGATGGAGGAGAATTCATTAGAAAAATCAATTTAGCCTGTTGCCAAATTTAATTCAGTGGTAATGAAAAGGTCTGCTAACTCTGGAGCTCGGATACAGTGTGAGGGGTTATTGTTTGAAGAATATTGTACCTGTAAGCACTGTGACTCCCTGGTTGAAGAGAGGTGCATTCAGCGGTGCCAGTCCAATAGTAATTTGGATTTGGACGGGCATCCCTTAGATGATTATAATTCATTAATGGGTAAGGTCTTACACCAAACCAAATGCTGGATGTGCTCTCACATGCCTCAGGGACACAATAATGTAGGATTAGTATAGTTCCCACTAAACATCTCTGAGGTCCTTGAATTACGGGGAGGGAGACACCTAGAAGGGAGATATAATACCGCTAGATCCCCTAGTCTGAAGCTTCGCCAATTCTCTGTAGGTCGGCCATGGTTATGTTTGAATTTTTCACATATAAAGAAACTGGAGAATTGGGAAGCTGAACTACCTGATCAGACAATAGCTAGAAACCCCAGTATTGATGGGAGACTCGCAAGAACACCTAGAACCAGAAATACTGTAGGACATCATAATCGAGGGCATGTCAACAAACATAAGATGGTATTAATTGGGAAAGTTCCTTTGGGTTATTGTCAGAATGTCATACATGCCGAAACTTGCCTTGAACAAATGGAGACACTAGGTATGGGGAGTTTTGTCAAGACTTTATGCAATGTTATCATTAATCGTACTGTACCTTATATCCTCCCAGATGATGTGTATTATGTTTGTGGGAGAAGGGCTTACACATGGTTAACTCCGAGTTCCAAAGGTATATGTTTCCTATTTTATTTATCCCTTCCATTATTTCATTATCAAATTATTAAGATTGTAGTATACTGATTTATATCACAATCTTAAAGGATCAATGAATAAATATAAGTCCATGGGGTATATTTACTAAACTGCGGGTTTGAAAAAGTGGAGATGTTGCCTTTAGCAACCAATTAGATTCTAGTAATCATTTATTTACTACAGTCTACAAAATGACAGCTAGAATCTGAATGGTTGCTATAAGCAACATCTCCACTCTTTCAAACCCACAGTTTAGTAAATATACCCCCATGAGTGTATTTACTATGCCAATATGGCTGGCTTTACAGAATGTGCAAACCTTGCATGGTCTGATGGGTGAACCTGGACAGAGGATACCTGTTTTTTGTTGTTATGGGCTATGTACATCATTTTACCCCAGACACACAATACAGTATTTTGCTAAATATTTAAATATTTAATAAACTGGAAATGTGAGGTGCACACAGTATATTTGGTGATAAACCTGACTTACTAAGTGCCGAAATATGAATAACCTGGTCTATCATTTGATTTTCTCTGCTTCCAGCAAGACATTAGAGCTATGATAAAAGGGTGCACAGTTGAATGTAACATGGACCATTTAAATTTTGCAGCTATTAAGTTGTCCTCATAGAAAAGGACAGTGATCTCCGACGTCTTTTTAGTAGCTGCTGATAGCAAAGAAAATTTTTAATAATTTAAAAGCTTTGCCATATTTGTGTGCATTTTAAACGGGAAGATGTAATCATATAGAACACATAGAACATGCATTATTATGCTTTATTCATATAGCGCTACCACACTATGCAGGGCTATATAGATAATATTTATTCATTCACATCAGCCTCTGTCCCATTGGAGCTTACAGGCTAAATTCTCTAAACACACACTAGGGTCATTTATTCAGGCGCTAATTATTTTGTGGCATAATATCAAGTAAGAAAAGGGGCAAGTGTCATAAAAGGCGGGAGGGGAAAATAAATCATTACAACAGATAGAAATTATTACAAAGTAATGTTTCAAATGCAAAAACGTTAGACAAGAGAATGCACAACATATCAAAGGGCACAAGGTGCAGGAAACAGAGGGCACAAGGTGCAGTAGGCAAAGCGCCAAAGGAGCAGCTGTACTCTTTGCTGCTTGCCGGAGAGTTTATTTCTAAGTCAGTGATTATATATATGGGGGGAACTTATCATGTATGTCAGCAGTCAGTGTGAGTAAACTAAGCTGTTCGTACAATTAATTACAAAGTTAACCCCTTCTATTTTAAATTCCATAACAGATTTAGGATATTATAATTATCCAGTATTTATAAAAGCACCATTATTTTACGTAGAGCGATAGAATTTGTACATTGACATTACATATTAGTAAAAACCAATATAAATTATGATTATACTCCATAAAGGGTTATGCATTTAAACTTCATCCACTTTTCAGAAGTCGTACAGGATCGATCATTGTTGCTGATATATTCCAGGGTGAGCTTACTGTATAAAAGGTTTAGAATTGGTGGAATGTAATCTGTATGTTTTGGAGCCCAGCAAGAAATTAGTTTGGACAGACTTTTGAATTATGTACAGGGCACCAATAACACTGATGGATAAGCACCAAAAAATTTGTTTGATGATTTTGGCTTTTTCACCCTACAGCTTTTTATCTTTTGCAATAAAACAGAGAAGCAAAAACACCTCAAAGGGAAAAGGAATGCACAGTAGCCTGACCCTCCTAAACTGGAAGAAAATTATTTTCTGGCTCGCTCCTTTGTACGATTAGAACCCCAGTCTGCATTTGTGAGCGGTCTCCCTTTCCTTTGAAAACTAATATTTGTGCAGTATCCTTGGGCGGACATTATATGGGAGTAAATACTCTATTTCATTTTACAACAAAACTTTGGAATATGCTTTGACTATAAGAGAAAATCCATCAAAATTATTTTTCAGTATTTAAACAAAATGATAAACAAATTGGATTTAAAGCATTTTTTTTGCATTCAACATATGGTTTTTTTTTTAAAGAAAAAAGACTGAAAAATCTACTTTTTGCTTAATATTTTGTTTAGATTAAATTCTTTTTTGTCATTTTCAGGTTGGGATTTTGCAACTTGCAGCTCAGCTACATTAGCTTTGATGTTAGTTTGTCTGTTTCAGTTCTTTGTTTTTCAAACCAAACGGAAACTCTCAGCTTGGTACATTTACCCCCAGGAGAAAGTTTGAATCAGGATTTGGGGTTAAGGGTATTCCAGAGGATGTTTCAGTGGCAGAAGTAGAAGCTGATGAGAGAATGGATCAGTGATTTGGTTGCATCTTGGGTAAGGAATGTTGAGGCGACAGAAATGGGAGAGAGACTGGATGTAAGAAGTAAAGCAGAAGAAGGCATCAAGTGTAACACCAAAGGGTAAATGTATCAAGCTGAGAGTTTTCTGGCGGGTTTGAAAAACCAATCAGATTCTAGCTATCATTTATTTAGTACATTCTACAAAATGATAGCTAGAATCTGATTGGTTGCTATAGGCAACATCTCCACTTTTCAAACCCGCTGGAAAACTCTCAGCTTGATACATTTATCCCCAATGCTTAGGAAACTGAGTAAATTGTGGTATTGTTGACTGTGAATGAGATTTGAACGGAAGTGATGACTCTGGCAAGAGGGAAGATAATAAGCTCTGTTTTGATCATTTTGAGCATTCTGGAGATGACAGAGATAAAATTGGTCAGATCAATGATGGTATAGCATGGTGACTGAATGCAAGTTTGTAAATGCATGGTGCTGAAGGTAACTGAACACATGTATGTCGTTTATTACTTGTATGTGACAAAATTATTTTGTGTGTCAGTGTAACTACCAAAAATGTTTGTGGCTGTATGCACCTGTCACTATCACTAATAATCCTGTTTACATGACAACATGTGCTATTAGTTTTCTATATTTATAATATATGTTTTTGAAAATGTATATTTGTCAATGTTTATGTGCGTATCTCTAAATATAAGTGTTTCATTGTGACAATGTTTGTGAGCTTATGTGTTATTTGGCTCAACAAACAAGTACTGCCATACATGCCATGTACATATTTAACATATTTACTTACAAAAGCAAAATAAGTAAAATAAACAATAATGAATACATTTGCACTACATTTCCCACTCTTCAACCACATGAATACAACTCACTTGAGCAAAAGGTGCATCCCTTTTCCAAGTTGCTATGTATCATTAAGTACAATACATTGAGCATCCACATTACTTTTGTTTCTCCTTTTGCAAGCACTGCCCTGTAACACCCCTCTATTTCTGTGACATGTTCAGGCTGGCCTTACAAAAGACACATCCCTCTGACACAATGGTCAGGTATCACTAGCCTATTTATATAATGTCCATTTTAGAATATCATAATGTGTGAAACATCATATACAAAACATTTTTTCAGCAGGTTTCAGTTGTCTCAGATCTGAAGATGAGAACTGATTATGATACCTATGCCTATTGGTAAATTAAGTGAGAACTAATTAATACTTCAAAATGTCTTGACAGTTAACGTACCAACCAAGCAATAAAGAAACACTTTTCAAGCTAACAACATTTACAAATGAAGCTATAGTAAAGAACCTCGATTCTGGAGAAGACTACATGTTTGAAGTTAGAACAATTAAAGGGCAGCATTTTAGTATCCCCATAGAGATAACAGCTACTACTAGTAAGTATTTGTTGTATAATCTTTTGTTGTATGATCTTTTCTAGATTTCAAAAACTAGAGTTTCCATTGGCTAAAATGTGTATGTTCAATATATGCAGATGTGCGTGGACAGGGGCTGGCTGGTAGACTTTAGCCCGGGGGCAAGCACATAGTACTGGCCCATAAGTAGCGGCCCATGCTTAAAGGGTGGTTTTCGGTACAATATATATTTATCAATATAAAAAGAGGTTATTTTATTGTTGCTTAACCTAGCGATACTTTATTATAAATGATAAATCTTAAAAAATGAAGACAAATAATGTAACAAAAAACTTTATATTGCATTTTATTTTATATGTTCTTTCTCCCTACAGCACTTTATTTATTTATTTTTACACATACCTGGCTGATTATAATGGGTATAAATCATATAGCAAATAGGTTATATAATAATGTTCTATTACAGTACTGAACAAAGAGGCTGATTTATCAAAATGCAAAAAGCCCTTTTGCTTTAAAATCCTGGGGGTATATTTACTGAACTACAGGTTTGGAGATGCTGCCTTTAGCAACCAATCAGATTATAGTTGTCATTTTGTAGAATGTACTAAATAAATGATAACTAGAATCTGATTGGTTGCTATAGGCAACATCTCCACTTTTTCAAAACTGTTTAGCAAATATACTCACTGATGTTTTTGCCAGCAAAAGGGCTTGTGTTTTGCTTCACACTATATACTAATAGGGTTATTATTTGTTTTAGGGTTAACCTAAAACAAATATGAGGGATGCTACTGGGAGGAGTAGCAGAGCACTAGGTGTCAATCTGACACCCTGGCCCAGAGCTGGATTAAGGCTCAGGGGGACCCGGAGTACTTTAGACAGGGGGAACCCTATGATGTAACATGGTTATCATTATCAGACAAATACACAGACACAGGCAATACTGTGTGCACTACTGTTAGGCGCACGCAGCTCTGTCTTCACGGATAAGTGTGAAACAAGACATACCTCCCAACTGTCCTTCCAGTCAGACCAAATACTGACTAAGTGAGAGTCACCCAAATTCTGGACTGCCCCACCAGATTCAGGACAGTTGGCAGACTGTTTTTCTCTCTCCTAACTGTTCTTGTCACTTTCACCACCTGTGGCTGCTGGTGTCAGTTGCTGTTGATCTGGATCCTGGAATGTTGGGGGCCCTATTTGGAAAAAAAAATGGGTACATGAAATTTAGAAAACTCCAATCAGCCTCGATGTTAAATCAAATTAGCACCCACATTTTATAATTAGGCCTCCCGACAGCTACAACATTAAAATAATATTATTCCCATTTGATAAAAAGATCTGTTTCCCTGAAATACAATATATAGTGAAAAAAAACGCTTCCCTTTTGAATATAATTAAGGCTGTCTTATATTACAGTACCAAAATATACCATAGGCATATTCGACTGAAATATCAGGATTAATAGCGGTATCCGGACTGCTAGAATTTCAACCATATACAATACTTATCCCTGGCACCACATCAAAAAATTCAAAATAAGATGTCAAATATATGTATTTTATTATTCTCAAATAGTACTATAATCATTAAAAACACAAGCATATATATACACTATGTCTCAGTTCATTACACTAGTCAGTGTGATGTTTAGAGTTCTCATTAAAATTATTAATAATTTTCTCCTCAGTTGCGTGAGTACTCACGTTTATCCTAGTTATGCTGTTAATTCCATAGTTGTAAATGATTTATGTTAGTAGTGGATCTTCTCTTTAGCTGGCAGTGTCCTAACACCGCTTTTCGACAAGAAAGAAGTGACTTTGCAAATTGAGTACTGCTAACCGGAAGTTCGGGAATTGGAACGCATAGTGCGTTCCAACCAACTGTACTCCTAACAAGATAGCGATTTCTGTGCACCTGGATTTATTTGAGTCAACTGTCAAAAGACAATATCTATAGTCAGAAGCTATTGTAGCATTGAAAAAATTTCCAATAGCGATCAACTGACCGTGGAACCGAAGCTCGGAAGTTGAAATGCATATGTAAGGACTGCATGCATTCAGTGGTTCATCCAATTGTAAAGCGCTACGGAATTTGCTGGCTCTATATAAATAAATGTTGATGTTGATGATGGTGTCTCCAGCCGGTACTTGTCGAAACACACTACACTCCTATACTGGCCCCTCTCTCACACACACACACACACACACAATACATTCATATACTGGCGCCGCACACACACACACTACATTCATATACTGGCCCCTCACACACACACACAATGTATTCATATACTGGCCCCTCACACACACATAATACATTCATATACTGCCCCCCCTCCCAATACATTCATATACTGCCCCCCCTCCCAATATATTCATATACTGCCCCCCCCAATACATTCATATATTGCCCCCGCCCCCCCAATACATTTATATACTGGCCCCCACACACACACACACAATACATCCATATACTGGCCCCCACACGCACTTAATACATTCATATACTGCCTTCCCCCCCCTCCACACACACACACAATACATTCATACACTGCGCCCCCCCCACACACACACACACTACATTCATATACTGGCCCCCCCACACACACACTATACATTCATATACTGCCCCCCACACACACACAATACATTCATATACAGCCCCCTCTCACACAGACATTAATTTAGCATACTGACACACACACACACACATTACTTTAGCATGTTCACACACACATACACACACACATTAATTTAGCATACTGACACAGACACACACATTATATTAATATACTACTACCACTCTCCCCCCCGGCCCTTACCTAGTTCAATCCGCGTGCACTGTCAGTTTCTTCACCTCTTCACGCATGGGACGGCACCTGTCATGTGGTGCGCGTCCCATGTGACACTAATAGGCGTGCACACATAGTGGAAGGGAGGGAGGGGGGACAGATCGTTAGGATCTACGGACAATTGGAGAAGGTGGCTGGTCCCAGGGGAGGGCTACCAAGTACAGACTATGGGAACAGGGCGGCCCAAAATAATTTTTTTTGCATGTGCCCCCCTGATCCCCGGCCCAGCCTGCCCCTGTGTGTAGACCTCTGTGTTTTGGTTTTGAATTTGGTTCTAAAAACATTTTTGTGTTTTGATTTTGGTTCTGGTTTTGCTAAATCTCCTCAAAGGTTTTGGTTTTGGATCAAGATTTAATTGAAAATTGTGAAAATAGGTAAAAATTATATGATTTTGAGCTGTTTTTGCTTCCATGTTAATAATTATAGCATTAACATTCATTCACAGTCTATTTTCTAATGATCGCTTCACAACTGCCAATCCACAATTGAAATGGTTTGAGAAAATTGCTGAAGCATATAAAGTGTGAAATTCCTCCTCATTACTACCCCTTGCTGGTTGTGATACATATGTTACATGATCAACATTTATATGGTCATCACCATAATATAGACAGGATTTCAAAAGTGAACAATAATGACATCAACAGTATTATACGATCATCAATTTAAGTTTAGACAGTATAATTAGGTTGACAATTTGAATGCAAACAGTATTATTAGGCCAACAATTAAAATGTAGAGTATTATTAAGTCCACAATTCAAATGTAGACAGTATTATTAGGTCGACAACTGAAATGTATACAGTATTTTTAGGTTGACAATAATATCCCTAGCCCTAGCCATACCCCTAAACCGATCCCTAACCCAAGCCCACACTTATAATACTATCTACATTTGAATTGTAGACCTAATAATACTGTCGACATTTGAATTTTCGATGTAATATTGTCGACTTTTTGAATGTTGACCAAATGAATGTCGAGTTGTCACTGCAGACCTTTGGAAATGTGAGGATGAGTAGTAATGACGATGATTTAGACATGAAAATTGAGGATGCTACTTGCTAATGTGCAACAGGATAAGGGGGATAATTATGGGACTGAAAATGCTACAATGTGTTGTACTTGAACAAGATAATATGGAGAATGATGTATGTGTCCAAGTAAGTCAGTCTCCAGTGGTACCACTTTATGCCCATGATAAATTCATTACAATGTCTGGGCAAACAACCAAAAATCCACCTCTTGCATGTGGAAATATTTCTATCCCAGCCAGACATTCGTCAAAGTATCTGTAGCCTTTGTGACACCACAATAAGGACCTCATACCACCTTCTGTCACACGCCGGTCCCATAGTTAGGTGCCGGCGCTGTGACTTTCCCTTTAAGAACCATGATTCTGCCTCAGAGACATTACTTTCACAGGTGTTCCTGGCTACTGTGATCTGGACCTCCTCCTGAACCTCATTGGTCCTGGAGCACTATATTAACCTCCCAAGGTTATGGGCTCATTGCCTGTTTTTCATGTTACTCTGGTTGCATTTGGATCTGGCTGTATACCTCTTCTTCTGTGTGTCCGTTACCTGCTCGCTGGACTGAACTCCTTACTGCTGTTCACCTGCAAGCTGCAAACTCCTCACTGCTGTTCACATGCAAGCTGCAAACTCCTCACTGCGTTTCACCTGCAAGCTGCAAACTCCTCACTGCTGTTCACCTGCAAGCTGCAAACTCCTCACTGCTGCTCACCTGCAACCTGCAAACTCCTCAATGCTGTTCACCTGCAAGCTGGAACTCCTCTCCGCTATTCATCTGCACGCTGAACGAGTATTGTGAGTTGTTGCTAACCTGTGCCTTATCTATTGGTTCAACTTTACGTCTGGCTGGCATCTTGCTGTAAGAGCTACTATCAAGTTACTTGTCACCTGTAGTTCCACGCCTGACATGGGTTATCCTTACTCTGCTGTTACCTGTTTACTGGACTGTTATTGTGAACTACTTGTTGTGCCGGTGGCTAGTACTTGGGCTCAAGTTACGTGTCCCTGTCCATTTTCTTCATACTACAGCGAACTTACCATTGCAGTTACAACGAATCCTGCTACCTGTAGTTCCACGCATGGTTCAGATACTACTCACGTCTCTGCTACTTCTAGGCAACATTCTACTGCACGTGTCAGTGTTCATCCAAGTCCTTGGGTGATGTTTAACGCATGCTGTTCTACTTAATAAGAATCACAGTGTTTCTAGTACCACCTGCTATGTTGAGTCATCTCTACTCTCGAATCAGCTTAGTTCTATATACTACTCTGTTTGGACTGTAAGCTGTACCAGTGATTCACATTCATCTGCTGTGTGGTTCTCTATTGGATCCTAGTGTTCTTGTTTATCATCACTGCGTTGAACTGTATATCATCTCATCTCATGCTGTTGCCAAGGGTTACCGACTATGAAGTAGCATACGTGATTAATGTCTGCATTACAACGAATTGCCGTGTATTCATCTTTGCCAATATATATATCTAATTCCTTCCATTCCTGTTGTACCAACATTCAATATAATACGTTGCAGCACTACTACTTTCTCCTGTGTTATTATTGATGCTTGTAAGCCGTGAACTTATCCTAAGAATATTATTGTGTTCTGCCTCCACCATCCTCTATAGTAGAGGCAAGGGATCTGCAAAACACCCTCAGAGCCGTGACAGTAAGAACAGGCCTAAATGTCTGATCCCCAGGTGGAGCCTTCTGCGAAGGATATGCTACAGCATCTAATTGCTCGAGTTGAACAGCAGGACAACACACAGCGTCAGTTGCTACAATGTCTACAGACACTTGCTGGGCGTCTGGACACGCTTCAAACAAATCAACCAGCAGTGCCTGTTTCTCCTCCTGAGCAACCTTCGGGACTTCAGGCGTCTCTTGTGACTTCCGCTACGCTCAGGTTACCTACTCCGGCCAAGTTTGATGGAGACCCTAAATTATGTCGTGGCTTTCTCAACCAGTGTTCAATTCAGTTTGAGCTTCAACCGCAAAATTTTCCCACTGATAGAGCTAAAGTGGCCTATGTGGTCTCGCTACTAAATGGCCAAGCCTTAGCCTGGGCCTCCCCACTGTGGGAGAGGGATGATCCGTTTCTTTCTAATTATGCATCCTTTTTGTTGATGCTCCGTCGGATTTTCGATGAACCTGGACGACTCTCCTCCGCCTCCATGGCTATACTCCGTTTCGCCAAGAAAATCATTCAGTGGCACAATATGTCATTGAATTCCGCACTTTATCTTCTGAATTGTCTTGGAACGATGAATCATTAGTGGCTGCTTTCTGGCAGGGGTTATCTGACCGCATAAAAGACGCATTAGCCGCCCATGAACTTCCTACTACTCTGGATGCCATAATATCGGTATGTAATAAAGTGGATCTACGCTTCAGAGAGAGAACGGTGGAGAAGGCGGTAGCTCGTCGCCTAATCCATGGGCCCGTGCCACATCCTGTCTCACATTCTTCTATAATTGATGAGCCCATGCAAATTTGGAGATCCCGGCTGACCCCTGAAGAACGTGACTGCAGATGCCGAGACAAGTTATATATATATTGTGGTGACTCGGGTCACTTCTTAAATTCTTGTCACAAGAGGCCGGGAAACGCCAAACCCTGATCTGTTCTGGGGAGGTCAGATTGGGCTTGAAGAAACCTACTCTACTGCTGCTTGTACCATTCCTGTTTCTCTACTATGTGACTCTAAAAGACACTCTACCCAAGCTTTAATCGATTCTGGTGCTGCTAGGAACTTTATTTCGCAAGATCTAGTTACTCAATGGTCCATTCCCTTTGTTCCTTTAGAAATTCCTGTCGTCAAAACAGCTATTGACGGATCTCAGCTTTCAAAAGGGGTAATTCGTACCTGGACCAAGCCTCTTCTCCTCGGTGTAGGAGCGTTTAATTCTGAAAGCATCTCCTTCCTAATATTGCTTAGTACCTCATCCCCAGTATTCCTGGGCCTTCCATGGCTCCAACTCCACTCGCCACAACTAGACTGGAATACGTCTGAGATCCTATCCTGGGGTTCTCGGTGCCATTCAGATTGTTTACCCAAAGTAAGAGCACTCCGTTCCTCCGAGGTCATTTCACCGTCAAATCCTTCTACGTTACCTCCTCAATATCAATCATTTGCTGACGTCTTTGATAAAGTTCATGCAGAGACTCTGCCACCTCATCGTCCATGGGATTGCCCCATAGAATTAATTCCTGACAAAGTTCCACCTAGAGGTCGAGTTTATACTCTCTCTCAACCTGAAACTGAAGCTATGTCCATTTATGTCAAAGAGAACCTCCAAAGAAGCTTTATCAGACCATCTGTCTCACTGGCTGGGGCTGGCTTCTTTTTTGTAAAAAAGTAAGACGGCTCGTCCCTGCATTGACTATAGCGGCCATAATCTGGTGACCATCAAGAATCGCTATCCTATTCCTCTGATTACCGAGCTATTCGACTGAATTAAAGGAGCTAAGATCTTCACAAAGCTGAATCTCAGAGGCGTCTATAATCTAATTTGTATTCGGTCCGGAGATGAGTGGAAAACCGCTTTCAATACCTGCAATGGCCACTACGAATATTTGGTGATGCCATTTGGACTTTGTAATACCCCAGCCATTTTTCAAAGTTTTAATAATGAGATATTTCGGGATCTTCTCTACTCCTACATTGTGTATCTAGACGATATTCTCATTTTTTCTAAGACTCTGCATACTCATAGGGACCATATGGCCGAAGTACTAACTAGGCTTCGCAGAAATCATCTGTACTGCAAGTTGGAGAAATGTTCGTTTGAAGCAGCTTCTATGCCTTTTCTAGGTTTCATAATTTCCGGAATGGGTCTACAGATGGATCCAGAAAAGGTTCAGTCCATTCTAGACTGGCTGCTGCCAGCTACACTCAAAGCCATTCAACGCTTTCTAGGCTTTGCAAATTACTACCAACAGTTCATCTTAAATTACTCCAGCATAGTGGCTCCCATTACAGCCCTCACCAAAAAAGGGGCTAGCCCAAAGAAGTGGCCAGTGGAGGCCTTAGAGGCTTTCTCTTATCTCAAAAAGGCTTTTTCCTCAGCGCTCATTCTCCAACAACAAAATCCTTCACAACCATTCTTCTTAGAAGTGGATGCATCAGCAGTTAGTGTTGGAGCAGTCCTCTCCCAACGGTCATCTACCAACCGCCTGTTGCCGTGTGCTTTTTTTTCTTGAAAGTTTTTACCAGCATAACAAAATTACACCATCGGTGACAAAGAATTACTAGCTAGGAAGTTGGCATTATCTGAGTGGCGATACCTCTTGGAAGGGGCTCAACATGTAGTAACGATTTTCACTGACCATAAAAATTTGCTGTATCTACAAACAGCACAATGTCTCAACCCTCGGCAAGCTCGATGGTCTCTCTTTTTCTCTCGTTAATCTCAATGTCACTTTTAAACCTGGACATTTGAATAAAAGAGCGGATGCTTTGTCTCGAGCCTTTGATACTTCAGCAGATTCAGATCCATCTACTAATCGCCCCATCTTGAAACCTAAGTGCTTGCTAGCTTCTACTGTGTCTCCATCTCCTCCTCCTGGTAAATCTTTAGTTCCAAAAACACTCCGGAAGAAATTATTACGTTGGTACCATGCTTCTAAATTTTCTGGCCATGCAGGGTTTCAAAAAACCCATGAGTTAATTTTTCCGCTCCTATTGGTGGCCATCCATTCGTGGTGATGTTAAGGACTTTGTTGCTTTCTGTGATGTTTGTGCACAGCACAAATCTTCTCGCCTGGCTCCTATGGGACCTCTGTTACCCCTTTCTATACCTTCCAAACCATGGACTCACATCAGCATGGATTTCATAACTGATCTCCCTACCAGTAGAGGTCATAATACAGTCTGGGTCATGGTGGACCGCTTTTTAAAGATGGCTAATTTTATACCACTTTTGGGCTTGCCTTCTTCTTCAATCCTGGCGCAACACTTCATCCAAGAAATTTTTCGACTGCATGGGTGCCCTCAAGTGATTGTTTCTGACAGAGGAGTGCAATTTACCTCCAAATTCTGGCGAGCTTTGTGTAAGGCACTAGGAGTCCAGCTCAACTTCTCATCCGGTAATATCATCCACAATCTAATGGGCAGACAGAGAGAGTAAATCAAGACCTTGAAACCTTTATTCGTATGTTCTCTTCTGCTTCACAAGATAACTGGATGGATCTCCTACCATGGGCAGAGTTTGCTCATAATAACTTGTTTCATGAATCTACTTCTTCTACTCCATTTTTTATTGTATATGGGTTACACCCTAATTTGCCCAAGTTTTCAGCCCTCCCTTCCACCCATGTTCCTGCTGCCACAGAACTCCTGCGGAACTTTTCTTCTACCTGGGGCCAAGTTATATCCCAACTCAAGAAAACTTCTGCACGCTATAAGACAGCGGCAGACAGGAAACGCAGGGCCGTACAGGCTCTTAAAGTGGGTGATAGTCTGATTATCTACCCGGAACATTTATCTTAAAGTTCCTTCAATGAAGTTCGCCCCTCGATTCATCGGACCGTATAAAATTTTGAAAGTCATCAATCCAGTGTCCTTCAAATTAAAGTTACCAGCTTCACTTCATATTTCAAACTCCTTCCACATTTCTCTGTTGAAAGCAGTAATTATTAATCGTTTCTCATCTGGAACATCTTCTTCAACAGTACCAGAATTCTCTCAACAGGAGGACTTTGAGATCACTCAAATTCTGGATTCAAAAGTGGTTCGAGGAGTAATCAAATATTTAGTGGATTGGAAGGAGTTCGGTCCTGAAGAGCGGTCTTGGGTAAATGCTTCTGACATCAATGCTACTACACTATTACGCAAGTTTCATATCAAGTTTCCACGGAAAGTCATCGCTAAATGTCCAGTGGCCACTTTTAAAAGGGGGGGGTACTGTCACACGCCGGTCCCATAGTTAGGTGCCGGCGCTGTGACTTTCCCTTTAAAAAACCATGATTCTGTTTGCTTCTGCCTCAGAGACATTACTTTCACAGGTGTTCCTGGCTACTGTGATCTGGACCTCCTCACTGCTGTTCACCTGCAAGCTGCAAACTCCTCACTGCTGTTCACCTGCAAGCTGCAAACTCCTCACTGCTGTTCACCTGCAAGCTGGAACTCCTCTGCGCTATTCATCCGCACGCTGAACGAGTATCGTGAGTTGTTGCTAACCTTTGCCTTATTTATTGGTTCACCTTTACGTCTCGCTGGCTAAGATCGCTGCATCTCGCTGTAAGAGCTACTATCAAGTTACTTGTCACCTGTAGTTCCACGTCTGACATGGGTTATCCTTACTCTGCTGTTACCTGTTTACTGGACTGTTAGTGTGAACTACTTGTTGTGCGGGTGGCTAGTACTTGGGCTCAAGTTACGTGTCTCTGTCCATTTGCTTCATACTACAGCGAACTTACCATTGCAGTTACACCGAATCCTGCTACCTGTAGTTCCACGCATGGTTCAGATACTACTCACGTCTCTGCTACTTCTAGGCAACATTCTACTGCACGTGTCAGTGTTCATCCAAGTCCTTGGGTGATGTTTAACGCTTGATGTTCTACTTAATAAGAATCACAGTGTTTCCAGTACCACCTGCTATGTTGAGTCATCTCTACTCTCAGATCAGCTAAGTTCTATATACTACTCTGTTTGGACTGTAAGCTGTACCAGTGATTCACATTCATCTGCTGTGTGGTTCTCTATTGGATCCTAGTGTTCTTGTTTATCATCACTGCGTTGAACTGTATATCATCTCATCTCATGCTGTTGCCAAGGGTTACCGACTATGAAGTAGCATATGTGATTAATGTCTGCATTACAACGAATTGCCGTGTATTCATCTTTGCTAATATATATATCTAATTCCTTCCATTCCTGTTGTACCAACATTCAATATAAGACGTTGCAGCACTACTACTTTCTCCTGTGTTAATATTGATGCTTGTAAGCCGTGAACTTATCCTAAGAATATTATTGTGTTCTGCCTCCACCATCCTCTATAGTAGAGGCAAGGGATCTGCAAAACACCCTCAGAGCCGTGACACCTTCTACCTTCATCATCATCATTTACTTATATAGTGCCAGCAAATTCTGTAGCGCTTTACAGTTGGGATCAAACACAGAAATAAAACAATACTGGGTAGATGTACTGCATCTTCCATTCTGATCACTTCCTCCCATTCTCAGTTGCAGAACTTTTTTCGGGCTGCACTCACTTCTTGGAATTCACTCCCTCGCACCACAAGACTTTCCCCTTGCCTTCAAACCTTCAAGCATTCTCTGAAAACCCACCTCTTCAGACAAGATTATAATATTCCTCTACCACCAGTGTCGGACTGGGGCATGAAGGGGGGACTGCAACACTAGGGGCCCACCAGAGGGGGTGTAGCCAGCCATCATAGAGGCAAGACCAGACTCTAGATGGGGGAGTGGTCAGCCCACGAAAGACAGCTAGCAACATAGTGTAGTATATAAAGAATGCAGTATGTATATAAAGAGTACACAGTCTTGACCTGCCCCTTAGATTTGGCAGAACAATCACCAAAAATCGGGATTGTCCCACTAGAATCAGAACACTTGACAGACTGTCCTACCTGTTCTTGCCACTTTCACCACCTGTGGCTGCTGGTGTTTCTTTAGTTGTGGCTTGCCTGCATCCTGAAATGTTGGGGGCCCTATTTGGAAAAACCAAAATGGGTACATATAGAAAATTCCAATCAGGCCCAGCGTTAAATCAATAGGGCCCACGGTTAATACTTAGGCCTTCCTCCAGCCCCAACATTAGAGTAATAGTATTCCCATTTAATAAATAAACCTATTTCCTTCCCTTCAAACAGCCCCAGCAATAAATTAATAGCAATTACGTATAATAAATATACTTGTTTCCCGCAACCGTCACTGCCATTAAATAATTCATATTCACATTTAATAAATAGACCTCATGCTCCTCAAACAGCCCCACATTCAATTAATAGCCCCCAAACCACCCCATCTTAAATTAATAGTCCCCACTATAAAATTAAATTGCCCCACCATCACCCACAAACAAAATAGCACCCATTAATTAGCCACCACCTACCACACACATTACATTGCCACAAGCCCCGTGTGCCCTCACACACCACACATTACATTGCCACAAGTCCCGTGTGCTCTCACTCACTACACATTACATTGCCACAGGCCCCCTGTGCCGTCACACACACACTACATTGCCACAAGCCCATTGTGCCATCACACACACACTACATTGCCACAAACCTCCTGTACCACCACACACACTACATTGCCACAAGCCCCATGTGCCATCACACACACTACATTGCCACAAGCCCCATGTGCCATTACACACACTACATTGCCACAAGCCCCCTGTGCCATCACACACTGTGCCCCTTCATCATCACCACCACGCTGTGCCTCCTTATGATCACACTGCGCCCTCCATGCTGCTTTTCCCCCATTCACCTAGCCCCCCTTCATCACACTGTGCCATGCTGTTGCCCCCCTTCATCACTCTGTGCCAAACTTCATCACTAGGTGCCATGCTGCTGCCCCCTTCATCACTCCGTGCCTTTCTGCCCCCCCTCTTCTTCATCACTCTGTGCCTCCCCCCCTCTTCATCAATCTGTGCCTTTCTGCTCTCCCCCTCTTCATCACTCTGTGTCTTTCAGCGCCCCCCCTCTTCATCACTCTGTGCCTTTCTGCACCCCCCCTTTTCATCTCTGTGGCTTTCTGTTTACCTTCCATTGTCTCTGTTCCTTTACTTACCTTCCTATTAGCTTGTTTCATCTCTTTTCTTCTCTTCTTGTCTTCTCTCTTCTGTCTTCTTTTTTGCGTGCTGGGTCTTCTCTGCGCCGCTCCTCACTCAATGTCTCGTGTGACGTGATGACGTCACACCCAACGTTCAATGCGAACGGAGCAGAGAGGAAGGAGGAGGGGTGCCGGTGCAGCAACGTGACGTTTTTTTTTATTTTTTATAAGTACCCGCTCCCCCCACCAACGAAAGGGGGTGGAGTTAACAGGGGTCGGGGCCTACTGCGTGATATCCCAGCTCCCCGGCAGGCTAATCCGACCCTGTCTACCACCCTCTTAATCTGCCTAGGTTACCCTATTACCACCCTCTACATAGCTAACACAAAACAACAACCCTCTGATCAACATAGTTGTGTGACTGAGCATACAGCCCACTAAATACTTTGTAACCTTTGCATTGTAGCTGGACAAATATTTAATATGATGTATACAGTCAGACAGAGAGGTAAGAAGGCCCTCTGCACAAGCTTACAATCTCCCTGTTATGTTACTTGCAGCGAGTGCATTCAACTAGTTTATCAACAGGTGGAAAATCATGTACAAACAGTCCAGCATCAGCTACCAACAGAATAGATAGACACCTCATGCCATCTTCACCGCCAACACCTTCATCATCAACCAACTCATTATTAGTACATAGTCCAGCATCCAATTTTTAAATGCAAACTGACTCCCCTAATGCAATCCATGATTCCCAAAATCCAAACAAAAGACTACATGACCATGACAGCCCATTGGATAGTTGTATCACCTTCAGCAGCAGTGACTGTAGCATCATCCTCCTCCTCCTCCTCATACATTTAGCATAGTAGAGTTAGCACACAGTTCCAGGTCATTCACAGCACCCTGCTTTTTGTACACAAAATAGTTCAGATGTCATTGATACTGCCCCCAGACAACACATTTTAAAAGCAAAAAAATAAATAAATGATATATATATATATATATATATATATATATATATATAGTTTTTTGGGGGAGTGCTGCATAGAGTCACCCTATAAAAATAAAGCTCAGAGCACCCTATAAAATGTGAAATCCAAAAGAGTCTTAAGATATGGAATACAGCGCTCTTACCGACATACTAAGGCAAACAAATTTGGAAAGCATCCAAAAAACCTAAATTATGGGTGTCCAAACCGTTTGAAGTGTATAGCTAATAAACTAGGAATTCAGCGCTCAAGATAAGGGTTACATATACAGGGAAAGAAAAAGCAATTGAATATATCAAACTCGCAAATGTGCTTACGCATGATAAAATATTTGAAATAATTAAAAAAACATACCAATATAGGATGAATAATGACAATAACACATTTAGATAATTGTATGTAAATTACACCAGTGTAGACAGAATACAGATAAAAACAGACTGATGTCACTAATCAGAGAGACTGCGGTCCGATATAATTTCATCTGACTCTTACTGACAGGGTGTTTCCTCTTAACATGTAAAAGAAATATTAGTCCAGAAAAACAAATTTATTAAGTGTCCCACAGCCCAATCTATTACAAATAGGGCATATACTAAAAACGAGCAAAATTATGGGTCTTGGCTCTCCTCCACTTCTTTTACCTTTAGAGTCAGGCATATTCTGGGAGGTTTAATAAGCGGGTCAGTATGCACAGATTACCATCTGATCATTACTATGGTCATACATAAAAGAGAAGGATATGGCAAAATGGATTTGATCCACTAAATACTTCAGATGTCACTGATACTACCCCTCACACAATTGCTTGCAGATTGATACACTTGGGATTTTAAAAGCAAGAAATATATTTGTTTTTTTGGGGGGGTGTCTCAGAGTCATACAGCACCCTGTTTTTTTCTCAACAATATAGTTCAGACATCTATACTATATATACTATAATATACTATTGCAACAAACAGTGGCCACTGCCAGGGACATGCGCAGGATTTATAGAGGGGTTTAATATGTCATGCTGCCAGTGTGTATGAAAGGGGCGTGGCTATCATTTGAGACACTGCTAGGCTGCTCTCCAACTCTTTCCATCCCCTTCAAATACATGGGCAACGATAGCCAACTGTTTTTATTCTGGTGGCATAGTCCCAAATTTGTGTGACTGTCCTGCTCAGTCAGGACTTTTTTCAGACTGCAAGTATAATTGGAAGGAATGTCCCGCCTCACACAGTACTGATTATTAATGGCGAGCTGCATGCATCTGACAATAGGACACGCAGCTGGCCCTTAACGAGCAGCACAGTGGGAAGTGGGACATACCTCCCAAATATTCTTGCAGCCGAGACAAAGTCCTGACTGCGTGGGACAGTCACACCAGATTGGGACTACTCCACCAGAATCAGGACAGTTGGCAGACTCCACTGATCTCTCCTACCTTTCTTGAAACTTCCACTACTCATTGCTGCCTGTGTCTTAAGCTGAGTTGCTGCTTGTCTGGATCCTGGAATGATTGAGCCCAGTTTGGAAAGAAAGGATCGGTACATAAAATATTGTCTAGCAGTGAGTGAACCATTTAGGCATCTTTTCCCCAAACCAGCTCCAACATTAAATAAATAGCATCTATGTTTAATAATTAGGCCTCCTTAACTGAAACCAGTGCTGACATTAAATTAATAGCATTCATATTTAATAAATATACCTATTACCTTCCTACCACCTCTGACATGAAATATCATTTGCATTTAATAAATAGACCTATCTCCCCCCCATTAGCATCAACATTTAATTAATAGAATTGAGAGTTAATAAATAGACTTACTTCCCCCCAACATGCATTGACATTAAATGAATGGTACTCTGATTTAATAAATACACCATATTTTACTTTGAACAGCCTCACTAATAAATAATTAGCTTTCCAATTTAATAATTAAACCTATTTCCCCACAAATTACTCCAATATTGAATAATTGGTATTCACAATTAATAAGTGACCATCCTTCTCCCTAAACTCAGCCATGCAATAAATTAATACCACCCAAACCATCCTAGCATTAATTAAATAATACCATCACACCACATTAAATTATTACTCATTATATGACCCACAATTAAATGAAATAGCCCCATCTTTAAATAAATTGACAACCACAAATTAATTAATATTTCCCACTTACTATTAAATTAATAGTCAGCTCTGCCCCTACACTTACCTTTTACCATCTGATTCTGTAGATTTCAGAGGCAGACTCTTCTGTCTGCCTATATTTATTTCCTTGCTGTCAGCACACAGTTATAGCAGATTGATCTCTAAGTTGTAGTAAAATCACAGCTTGCAATATAAATGCTTCTTTTACCCTGTCCAACCATTTCTAATTGATCTTCTTAACACAGAATTGCAGCCTACATCCTATTCTCATGCTAAAATGGCAGACGAGAACAGGGGAAGGGCTAAATATAGAAAATATCGATCCAAAACTAGTGAAATCTGACATTTTGCTGGAAATTATGTTTTCCTTCGTTTTCAGATCTGAATTTAGTGCGTTAAACCAAGTCGTGTTCTGGTTCGATTCGGATCTGTCAGATTTCTCTGAATCTGAATTGCTCATCTCTAACAATATACATATAAAACTTTTAAAAGCAGCTTTCCACCTACTGATAACTTTGATTTTTTTGAATTGAACATATATTCCTGTAACTTGAGCTACATAATTTCTGTGTTTTCCTTGAAATCATTTATATCATCTAGACATGGCTGTTTTTTATTATCTTTTAAACACAAAGGCCGAATACAACACAAAGCTGCTCTGTGAAGACAAATGCCATTTGCTTAAGTATATAGAGAACTCTCACATTTTTTATGAAGAATATTATTTCTTTGTCTGAGTTTAAAATATGGGAGATTAGTTTATTAGTCTAGTAATCACTTTAAAATAAAGGTAAGGGGAAGAGGAAATTCTTTGACTTGTTGGGAACTTCAATTTTAATGAGTTACACCATTTATTTCCAAAAGTCTTCAATCTTGGGACACTGCCACTAGGGGGTAGAATACTACATGGCCAGAGCCCTGATGCTGCTTTAGCCTCCCGGACCCTCTTTATTCTCAGGATGTGTAGGTCTAGTGTAGAACGATTTTCAGAATTGTGACACCCACCCTCCCCAACAAAAGAAGAAACAATGTTAGCCAAAGAAACATTAACACATTGAATATGATAATTAAGTATAAATGACTTCATGTCTTATTCACACTAAATAACATTTGTTATGTTTGCAATATGAAATCATCAATAGGAGTAAGCAATTTTTTGTCTTTTAATGTTTCCCTAGGTCCTCCTGGAATTTGTGGGCTCTCTGTTAAACATACAAATACCACTGCTGCCACTCTGGAATGGGACCCAATCACAACCAGTTTCACTCACTACAGAATTTTCCTTACAAATCAAACATATGCAGAAGAGTTCAATATCTCTGAAGCACAGACACAGTATACAGTAATGCATCTAACTCCTGGTGAAATTTATAATTTTACAATTCAGAGGATGAAAGAAAGTGTTGTAGGCAATATTAAATCTATACAGGTGATAGCAGGTTTGTGCCATCTCTATTTATTTATTTCAATTGCATTTCCTACTGTATATTAAGCTGAAAACAACAGTTTACAGAAAAAATGTCATGACATTGTTTTATTTTTCCCCTTCAGGGAGGTGAAGGTGTACAGTCGCAAAAGTGTAAAATAACCCATAAAATAAGTTATAAAATATATAATATTAACTCACCATAAAGCGTGTTAAAAGAAAATTACCTACCCTAAAAATCTAGGCCTGTCATATTGTAGGCGCAAATTAACAGTTAGATCCCCAGAGGGGTTAGGTAAGTGCACCTATTTACTGCAGAAATTGAACAAACCAACATTGCAGGCGCTAGTAAAAAATCTCTCTGATTAGTTTGCTTCATTATGTAATATGTATATCACTTTACAATTTCCTTTCCATCATTTATTTTAATTATAATTATCCTCTACAAACTAAACCTGCACCTTGGATCCCACTCCCTCTCATCTCCTTTGCTACCTCTGCTCCACTGCCTGCTCCCACTTTGCTCACCTTTTCAATCTGTCCCTCTCCACTGGAATCTTACCCTCATCTTTTAAACATGCTTCTGTCTCACGCATTCTTAAAAAACAAAACTCACCTCACGCGCTAACTACCTCCCTATGTCTCTTCTCCCTTTTGCCTCCAAAATACTTGAGTGCCTTGTCTACAACTGTCTCAGCAGCTTCCTCTCTAACAACTCCCTCTTCCAATCTGGCATCCGTCCCCTCCATTACACAGAAACTGCTTTGACCCAAGTCACCAATGATCTTCTCTCAGTCAAATCCAGGGGCATTTCTTCCTGCTTGTACTCCTGGATGTCTCTGTGGCCTTTGATGCCATGTATCACCCTCTCCTAATCCACACCCTTCACACCATTGCTTTTTCTGACATAGGTCACCTCCTACATCGTTAAGCGCTCCTTCTCTGTTTCTACCACTGGTTCCTCCACCCATCCATCTTTCCCATAGGAATCCCACAGTGTTCTGTCCTTGAACCTCTGCTTTTTTTCTCTGTACACCTCCTCCCTGGGGGAACTCATCAGTTCCTTCGGCCTCCAGTACCACCTCTATGCCGATGACACTCAACTCTACTTCTCATCTCCTGATATCTCCCCTTCTCTCCTTTCTCGGTAGTCCAATTGCTTTCTGCCATCTCCTCTTGGATGTCCTTACGCTTTCTCAAACTTAACAAGGCCAAACCTTAAATAATTATCTTCGCTCCATTATCATAGATTTGTAGGGCGCCACAGTGCTATGCAGCGCAGTATGGTAGGGAAAACAGGACATACATAAAACAAAGACATACAAGGCAGACGAAAAAAATGCAGACATAAAAACAAAGGGTATAGAAGACCCTGCTTATTACAGGAGTTTACTTTCTGAGTGGAAGATGGCACAGCTGACATAAGAGGAGCAAATATGGCTTTGAGTGGAGATTGGGACGGTTGTGATGGTTTATTAGTGTACATAGTATTATAGGGGATAAGGTAAGCTCTAAAGTAGAGATGGGTTTTCTCCACCAAGAGTCTTCTCCCCTCTCTATCACTGTTGACAACAGCGCTATCTCCTCTGTTTCCCAACTCTGCTGCCTAGGTGTCATTCTTCACTTCTCACTCTCCTTTACACCTCACATTCAATCTCTTGCTCAATCCTATCGCTTCCAGCTCCACAACATCGCTCGAATCAGACCCTTCCTCTCCCAGGATCCCACCAAAACCCTTATCCACTCAGTGATCATTTGTCATCTCGATTACTGCAACCTTCTCCTTATTGGCCTCCCCCGCTCCCATCTCACTCCTCCTCGATTTATACTTAATGCTGCAGATAGAGTTATCTTCCTCTTTCGCTACTCCACATCTGTCAAACCTTACACTGGCTCTCCTTCCCCCTACAGCATCCTCTTCAACTTCTCAACCTCAAGTACAAGTCCCTCTCCAAGTCCACTGCTCCCTACATCTCCAACCTTATCTCCACACATAATCTCTCCCACACTCTCTGGTTGGCCAATGACCCTCGCCCTTCCTCCCATCTGGTAACCCTGTGCTGCCCTCCAACCACTGGGCCAATCTCCCTTGTTCTATCAGACCATCCCCTAGCCTGCATAACTTCAAATAGTAATTGAAATCCCACCTGTATAGAAAAGTCTACCAGTCCTCCACTTAACCAATTCACCATGTAGTATACCTCACCGTCTTTCCTCTTCCATCTCTCTCACTCTTGTTTCTTGCTTACAGATCCCGTTACATTGGCTCAACCCCATGTGTCAATCATTTGTCTGCCCCTTTCCCTTTAGATTGTAAGCTCTAGTGAGTAGGGCCCTCTTCCCTCCTGTTCTCATTACCTATAACGTTTTCTCACCAGCTACAATGCGCATCTCCTCCTTGTGCTCTCTGTCCATTGACTCCACTCCTCCATTGTCTTTGCACCTCTTTCAGTGGCTCTAAACCTTTTAGTTGGGCACAGGTTTGAGCTTGCACTGAATATACCCCTTGCACCCCAATAGCTGTGTTGAGAGTTGTAGTGTTATTTGTTTACTGTATAGTACTGTTATACCATGTACTGTGTTGTTGTTTGCCCTCTGTACTGAGCTGTGGACATCATGTGGCACCCTATAAATAAAGGTTAATAATGATAATAATAATAGACCAAATAATATTTTTGCAGTAGTGGGTAAACTGAGACAAACGTCTCAGAAATAACTCAGAACGGCAAAGGTTCTCCTGAGCGCTGCTGGTAATTAAAATATTGTGGGTAATCAGCTGCTGTCTAGAGGTCTGGGTGAACGTCACATTAAGTGTGTATAAACAGTGAAAAAACAAGGGTTACAGACTGCGCTTCTTACCAACAAAAATTGAACATCGTTCAATTTTTTGGGTAACAAGTGCAGTTTATAACCCACCTTTTTCCCAATGATAATAATAATTTAATTGGCTAATGGAATTTGCAGTGTGAGATCATTTGTTGTGATGCCCTGTCCAGCACCCCATATTCTTAATTAACAGACACCTAAGAATTATACAAATGATTACTGCTCAGCTAGTCAAATAACACAATGCTTTCATAAGTGTATCTCCACAAATAAAAGCACATTAAAATAAAAGAAACTATCATAGTTCTTCTTATTTTGATGAGCCAACTTTGCATCAATGACAGAATGATGAGATCCAATTGTATCCCTGCATATAGTTAAATAATAATTAATATCCAAACCATCTAACCTGTAGTTAAGTATGTCACAATATCTTTCCAGTGTTCATGTAAAGAAAATATATTGTTGTATGCTCATAATTTATCCTTCGGGCTTTATGTGCTAGATTGTAATCAGAGATTTTATTGGGCACTATAATATAGAATAGAGCTCAAGGAAACACTTGCTGGCAATTTAGTATTACAAGCTCTAACTTATGTTGTCTCTTTTTTTGTTTATCAACAATAGTTTTTATTAAGAAAAAAAATAAACTTATGGGGTACAAAAGAGATGAGGGGAAGGGGAGGGGCAAAAAGCTACAAGAGACAAAAAGGGGAGTCTCCCCTTTTTTTAACAATTTCATCTTCCAATAATTCTGAGCAAAGACGTTGTTGCTTATTTCTCATTTGAGTAGTCTCTTAACTGTATTATGCAAGTAATAAATCTGATTACAGTATTCCTTTTCATCAGGGTTTTCCAGTTGTGGTATGTAGACAAGACATCAGATGTCAATTAGCAGGGCTTCTACAATATACTTATATGATAATATTTTTAACAATGAAGTTCCTTATATGAAATTCCATAAGTAATGGGGTATAGAAAACATATTGTAGAGATGTGGTAAATTCAATTACCAAAGCAGTGTATATGTTTTTTTTTAACAAAACGTCACAGACTATAATAGTAAAATGAGTTAATGTTAAGGATTGGAAATTTACAGAGAAGCTGTCAGCTATAGTAAAATTGTGGAGGATTGCATCTAACGCACTACAGCGGCATTTCGGATATCTCTGTCATTAGATTTGATTGCGTATAGCTGTGCAGTGTTAATTTAAGACCTGCATCTTGAGCTGCACCATTTGGGCGCCCCTGGTTTTGACTTTCTGTCCCACTCTCTGTCCATGGTGCTGATGGCAAAAAAAATGATATCAATAATTTCACAAGCACCTCTTTAGATCCCATTATATGTTATTATAGTTATGAAAGAGCATAAAGGACCTGACTCATCAAGGAATGCAAAGTGAACGCAATTTGCGTTTTTAAAAATTGGATGCACACCCATATTCAAGTACAAGTGGTTCTCAAGAATCTTTTTTGTTTGAATACGGGTGTAAGTACACTCTGGTTATATGGTACTTGCTGTATGCACAGAGACAGAACACACTGCAGGATCCGCAAAGTGCATATGTGCAATATAAAGCCCCATTAGAGCGCATAGAGAAAAATATTAAATACATTAACCTGTTAATACTATAACCATTAATAAAAATAATTTTTAAAAAATATATAAATATTTTTTCTACATGAAATACATATATATCAGAATGTCATTAATGACTATTGTACATAGAATGCATTTTTACAGTTGCTCTTAATTGCCAACAGATGTTCTGGTATGCATACGCGTCCATAATCACTAGCAATCAGCACTTACACCTGCCGTGTAGCTGGTGCAAGTGATCTGGCAAAAAATGATGTACCTCAGAGATACCTAGAGCTTGAATTGGACGAATGTGTGTGCGCGCTTGACCTTGGCAACCCCTTACATTGCTTAAGTGCGTATACTCCTTCCCTTTCCCGTTCCAGCCTTCAAATTGTTGGCTGTAGGAAGTGTCATTTGCGTTTGAACTTGCATTGGATGCACTTATATTCATTAGTGTCAAGTCCGTTTCTGAGCATAGACAGAGCAATTTCTTCAAAATGTATCACAACGGGACTTACGTTCCTAGATGGATCAGGTCCACAATGTCACTGTTAGTGTTATAGAGTCAGTCAGGCAATAACATATGATACAGCATGTCTTAGGCACATAATTAACTTGTTTTAATGGGTTGTCTTTAATGTGGAACTGTGTTAATGTCACAATTTTGGAATTTCAGCGCATTTGCTGTATTCAGTTATGAATGGTTCTGTCAGTCAGGTAAACATTCTAAAAATAATTGTAAACCGTAATTAAATGATGATGATTGGTTTTTTTTTGTTGGTTTTTTTGGGGGGGCAAGCCCCCTACAATGTTGTTACTAAGTACAACTTCTAGATTCCAGGTGACTTTTCTGTTAGATCCCCAATAAGTATATTTCACTTCTATGCTTTTAACTTGGCTTCTTTCTTTTTTCTGTACTTATTTTTATTTCTAACTTGTTTTTGTTTTGTTTTTAAGAAAAATGAATGTATGTACTGTGAGAATAGTTTTACATAAATAGTCTGTTTAGTTAATGATCAACTAAATAAATGTTTTATTTCTTTTCAGTCTATAATAATTAATATCAGCCTAAAATAAACGGCCCTTTTGAGTATTTAACTACTGCTACATTTTGCTGTTATACCTATTGTGAAATGTATGGCTTAAAACAGTGGTAGGTTCATATAGCTAACATTTTTTATCATTAGTCATTTTAAAGTACTATAGCATTTCAGATAATGCCGTCAGTATATAATGTATATTTGCAATAAAAAATAAAGTTGTACAAAATAATTAGCTGTTTATTTTTTCTTGTTCTTTTTAGAACCTGAAAGACCTATAGGTCTTGCTGCCTTCAATATTTCAACACACTCCTTTTCAGTACACTGGAGGCAGCCTCACGGGCAGGTGGAAAGATATCATGTGGACCTCTTTCCTCAGCATGGCTTTGTTGCTGTCAGAGATATTGGAGGTGGGGAGTATCAGGTATGTTTTTCATTATAGTACGTGGATGGGCAACTTTTGTTTATACTTTCAGCTCATTGGAATATTCTTTGCAAAGCTGACCAACCGTAAAGCTGCCTCTTTTTTTTTTTTTTTTTTTTACATAGAATGCATACAAAATGATCTATGCTAAATTTGTGAGAGCAAATTTCAACATGAGGAGATTGTTACCGTAACAACAATTATGATACTTTTTTTTTTTTAAAGTCAACCATGAAACTCCAGTCAGTCACCCAGGAGTTCATGAATAGTTTAACAAAGGAAGGGGAGTGCTATTGAGTAATACAGACTCATTAATTGTGTACTGTGCAGGCAGAACTAGCTTTAAATCATTAATGCAGGCAACATTTCCCCTGTTGCCATCAAAAAGACATAGGAACATTTCCACTTTCTGAAGAGTGAAATAATGATTACCTTTCTTGATGTTTTGCTGCTGCTTGTGTGGAGGACTGCAGATGTACAGGTATACTGTTTATGTTATCAGCTCCAGTTTATGCATGTTCATTGTATTTTATTTTTTTAAATGGGGATGGAAGACATAGAGCTGGCCAGAACAGAAAAGTTAACTGTGTATGGCAAGTGAAGGTTCCAGCTCTTCCTTGGATAAAGTTTTTTTTTTTTTTTCAACATGGAAATATTCCTTGCTGTTTTCTGTTACCTACGTTCATCCATCACAGTGGGAATGCAAGTCAGGAGATTCCTGCTTCTCTGAGAGTCTGTGATGCCAAGTGGAAGTTTTCAGAGCATTGAGTGTTGCTTTGCTGTGCTCTGCACTTAATATTTATTTCATTTAATGCGTGTCTGTTTGGCATTTCAGGCAGATGTGTCTAGCGTCGCTCCTGGTACCATATACAGCGTAACTATTTCTTCAGTGTCATCTTCAGCCTTCAGCTCACCTGTCAGCAAGACAGTGATGACTAATGAAACCAGTAAGTTTATTTTATTGTATTAGAAGTGTCTTGTGGAGCTTGGGTAGGACAATTGCTTTTGCACGCCTCTCAATGTACAGACAAACTGAATTATTGATAAACTGTCATACAACACACTAACTGTGGTGTCTGGCATCATATACACTTGTTTTTTAATTTAATTGCTGCTGAAACTATTAATTTAGCAATTGAGGTGTGGTGCTTCTCACATCCAGGGGATGAGTGCCCGCAATGTTTTTTGTTCATATGGAAAATGTATGTATTAATCTACAGTATACTATAACTTATGACACCCGAACCTCACAATCCCTTTTTTTTTGCAGAGAGCCTTATCACAATAATTGACAGATAAACAGTTAAATGATATCTGGAGATTTGCTTGTTCACACTACTCCTTGATATATAGAAATATATTTGGCAAAGTATCTCATACTTAAAAAATATAGACGTGTTTATTTTGATCTCACTCAAACTCCATTTTCACCTGTTTTCCCTTTAAATTCTATGACATTAATTCATGTAACAAAATGTGTTTTTGTTTATTAGCCAGTTAATTGTAATTATTAAAGCACTGTACAAGATAGAAACTGTAGAAAAATCTGAATAGAAACATACAACGCTAATCCAAACTCGATGAGGTAGAACATTTACATACCTACAGAGTAGAGAGTGAACATAATGCATGAAATTGGCAATTTAGTTGTCATTAGAAATATGTTTTCATGAATATATTTTAAGAATTTTGAGATTAGTCCACAATGGTTCCATAAAGTAAGTACTAGACAGAGGCATAAATTATAAAATACTCGTTTGGCCTTATTGTGATGTGTATTTTGTTTAACATGAATGTGCAGATTACATATGATACCTTTGATAAGCTCCCTCACATTTATTTGACCAAACTATGTGAGAAAAACAAAACATCGCATTAATATGTGCATAATTAATGTGTATAAATGCAAGTTTATTGACATGAGATTTAATCGGCTTACACATATGTCTATTTTCTATTACAGTGCAAAATTCTAAATATATTCATTTACATTTTATGACTTTAAAAAAGTAGCTGCTTTTTTACATTTTGTGGAAACATAAAAAGCAAATAAAACTATTTGCCTCCACCCCCAAAATAACTTCATGCAATAAAACTTGCACTTCTTGGTGCAGTATTTTTTATGTGGAGAAGTCTATGCACTTGTCGCTGACACAACCTAGTACTTACATTCACATATACAAGTGTCATTAAAATCTCTTCCTGTTTCCAACTTTCCAATGATCAGAACCAATCTGGCACTGATCTGAAGCTATTCTGCATAGTTTAAGAACATTGCATATTTAGCATTCCTAGTAAAGAATGTTTCTCCAGTTCCTGTATTTAATCATCTTTTGTAACACTGTATTATAGAGAAACAATTGATTTTTACTAGACCTTCTATCTTATATATAATTTTTTATTCTGTAGAGTATAAACCCAAATCAGTTCAGTATTAGTCACATTACAGTGACTTGTGTCTTGTAGTTCCAGGACCCCCCGATCACTTAGCTGGAGAAAGAGTGGGCTCTGCAGGAATCTTGCTCTCTTGGTACATACCTCGGAATACAAATGGGAAGATTGCAGGATACTATGTTAATTACAGAGAGGTTTGCCCATGGATGCAGTCATCTTATACCCAAGTAGCAACAACACCTGACAGTCTAGAAGTTCTGTTGACAAGTCTGACCCCTGGGACAACGTATGAAATAAAGGTACCAAGACAATCATTATTAAAATGTATGAAATGTTTAAAACTAAAATCTGAATTTAATATATTTTTTTTGTTTTTATTATGATTTACTATGGAGTCCTGAATTAGTCAAACATAACCGCCAATAGTAAAATTTAAGATACACCACATATAATATTATCATACTAATCCGCACTATTTTATGTATGAAACTTTAATTTCTGAAGTCAGTACCACAATTATGAATAGAAACCTCTGTAAAATATCTGGGCCAGGCAGTCAGATATGACCATGTCCACAGTTTGATATGTGCGACCCATCTCCCAATGTACCCAGGTGTCATTGCTACTCCATATTTAAGGTTGTATTCTGTTAAAGCGCTACGGAATATGTTGTCACTATATAAATAAATGTTGTTGATGATGATGATGATTCTATTAGTGACTGCTTAGGTTCATTAAAATAATGAACAATGTTAGGGACATTTAGAAGCAATGCTACGGGGCAGTATGCAAATAATTCACTCCTGGATTGAGTTTCTGAGTAATACCATTACATAGCAATGTAAATAGACTTACTCAGAAATATTTTCTCCTTTTTGCAATATAAATGGTATTACGCACAAGTGGCTAACTTCGTCGCTGCTTAGAAACAGGAAAAACAGAGGTGAAATGATATCCTAACAGACATAAATATAAAGCTTTTAAGGCTGCATAGGCAGAAGTGCATCCCTTAGTGTTTATACCAGAGTGGTGCAAACTATTGCACAGGTATTGGGTCAGTGGAGGTGTCATACTATGAACTGGAAGGTGCAGTTAGTATAAAGGTTAAAGCAGGCACAGGCTGACGGACGTCAGCCCGGGGGGCACACGCCGCACAGGCGGCCGCATCACATGACACGTGATGCGGCCGCGTCATCGATGACGCGGCCACATCACATTTATATTACTTCCGGGGGGGCGGGCGGCCCTAACAGCCGTGATTGTGAGCAGCCCGGGGGGCCGTTCCCCCCCTGCCCCCCGGGCCAGCCTGCCCCTGGGTTAAAGGTTACTTTGTGCTGATAGTGTCTTTGACATTTAATGAAGAAAAAAAATCATCAAATAATCACACTAGACATAACTGCGTATAAAACCTCTGTCCATGTGCAGGGTAGCTTGATATAAACCCATGTAAGCTCATGCATTGGATCAATATTTCTTCTATTCTCCAATAACCCTATTTCATATGCACAATTAATAGACCACATTACATGATCTTTGGGAAATGGTAAAGTAGGTTTTATATTCATATGTGTTTCAGAAATGTGTGCAGAGATTGTATCCTTCTTAGCAGGCAGCAATATGTGCCTCTATGTGCCAGATTGCTCAGGGAGCTCTGTAAAAACTGTTATTCTATGATAGATGGTTGTCGGTATGACAATAGAGGACGTTTTGGGGGTATTCTCTACAGACTGTCAGTGTTGTTTATTGTTGGTTGGAGCTTTTTTATAATCCATTGTAAAACAGATGGGTGTGGATTAAATATGCCTGGTAAAGGTATACACAAATATTGTCATACTGCTGTTTTTTGGGGTTACATTCTGTATTTGAATGTCACTTGTTTTAAGTCTGTGTCCTTGTTTAAAGAAAACAAAGATAGCAGGTTCTACTGTATCCTTGTTTTTAAATTAGTTTTGCTACATGCTTAGAAGTGAAAACATAGTTTCTGAGGCAGGGCAACCATTTTTTTTTAATATATATTAAGTAATTGTTAGGGATGAGCGCACTCGGATTTATGAAATCCGAGCCCACCCGAACGTTGCGGATCCGAGTCGGATCCGAGACAGATCCGGGTATTGGCGCCAAATTCAAATGTGAAACTGAGGCTCTGACTCATAATCCCGTTGTCGGATCTCGCGATACTCGGATCCTATAAATTCCCCGCTAGTCGCCGCCATCTTCACTCGGGCATTGATCAGGGTAGAGGGAGGGTGTGTTAGGTGGTCCTCTGTGCTGTTTAGTTCTGTGCTGTGCTGTGCTGTGCTGTGCTGTGCTGTGCTGTGTTCTGCAGTATCAGTCCAGTGGTGCTGTGTGCTGTACTCTGTCCTTCTGAGGTCAGTGGTGCTGCTGGGTCCTGTGCTGTGTCCTGTTCAGTCCAGTGGTGCTGTGTCCTGTGCTCTGTGCTTCTAAGGGCATAGTTATTTCCCCAATATTCCCCTGTGTTTAAAAAAATAAAAAAAAGTTTTTTTAAAAAATACCAAAAACTACTTTAATTTTTTTTAATTACCACAAAATTTGCACAACCAATCCTGCAGTATAAGCCCATTGGTACTGCAATATTACCAAGTTCACACATTCAGCAGTAAAAGTCCAGTGGTACTGCAATATTACAAAGTTTACACATTCTGCAGTATCAGTCCAGTGGTGCTGTGTCCTGTGCTCTGTCCTGCTGAGTTCCGTAGTGCTGCTGGGTCCTGTGCCGTGTCCTGTTCAGTCCAGTGGTGCTGTGTCCTGTGCTCTGTGCTTCTAAGGGCATAGTTATTTCCCCACTATTCCCAAGTTTTTTAAAAATAAAAAAAAAGTAAAAAAAAATAAAAAATTTAAAAAAAAAAAAATATATAATAATTATAACCAAATTTGCAAAACCAATCCAGCAGTATAAGTCCATTGGTACTGCAATATTACCAAGTTCACACATTCTGCAGTATCTTGTGCTACATATAATGGAGACCAAAAATTTGGAGGATAAAGTAGGGAAAGATCAAGACCCACTTCCTCCTAATGCTGAAGCTGCTGCCACTAGTCATGACATAGACGATGAAATGCCATCAACGTCGTCTTCCAAGCCCGATGCCCAATCTCGTAGTACCGGGCATGTAAAATCCAAAAAGCCCAAGTTAAGAAAAAGTAGCAAAAAGAGAAACTTAAAATCATCTGAGGAGAAACGTAAAGTTGCCAATATGCCATTTACGACACGGAGTGGCAAGGAACGGCTTAGGCCCTGGCCCGTGTTCATGACTAGTGGTTCAGCTTCACCCACGGATCTTAGCCCTCCTCCTCCTCCCCCCCCTACAAAAAATTGAAGAGAGTTATGCTGTCAGCAACAAAACAGCAAACAACTCTGCCTTCTAAAGAGAAATTATCACAAATCCACAAGGCGAGTCCACGGATGTTGGTGGTTGTCAAGCCTGACCTTCCCATCACTGTACGGGAAGAGGTGGCTCGGGAGGAGGCTATTGATGATGTAGCTGGCGCTGTGGAGGAACTTGATGATGAGGATGGTGATGTGGTTATTGTAAATGAGGCACCAGGGGGGGAAACAGCTGATGTCCATGGGATGAAAAAGCCCATCGTCATGCCTGGTCAGAAGACCAAAAAATGCACCTCTTCGGTCTGGAGTTATTTTTATCCAAATCCAGACAACCAATGTATGGCCATATGTAGCTTATGTAAAGCTCAAATAAGCAGGGGTAAGGATCTTGCCCACCTAGGAACATCCTCCCTTATACGTCACCTGAATAACCTTCATAGTTCAGTGGTTAGTTCAGGAACTGGGGCTAGGACCCTCATCGGTACAGGGACACCTAAATCCCGTGGTCCAGTTGGATACACACCAGCAACACCCTCCTCGTCAACTTCCTCCACAATCTCCATCAGATTCAGTCCTGCAGCCCAAGTCAGCAGCCAGACTGAGTCCTCCTCAATACGGGATTCATCCGAGGAATCCTGCAGCGGTACGCCTACTACTGCCACTGCTGCTGTTGCTGCTGTTAGTCGGTCATCTTCCCAGAGGGGAAGTCGTAAGACCGCTAAGTCTTTCACAAAACAATTGACCGTCCAACAGTCGTTTGCCATGACCACAAAATACGATAGTAGTCACCCTATTGCAAAGCGTATAACTGCGGCTGTAACTGCAATGTTGGTGTTAGACGTGCGCCCGGTGTCCGCCATCAGTGGAGTGGGATTTAGAGGGTTGATGGAGGTATTGTGTCCCCGGTACCAAATCCCCTCGAGATTCCACTTCACTAGGCAGGCGATACCAAAAATGTACAGAGAAGTACGATCAAGTGTCCTCAGTGCTCTTAAAAATGCGGTTGTACCCACTGTCCACTTAACCACGGACATGTGGACAAGTGGTTCTGGGCAAACGAAGGACTATATGACTGTGACAGCCCACTGGGTAGATGCATCCCCTTCCGCAGCAACAGCAACAGCTGCATCAGTAGCAGCATCTACAAAATGGCGGCTCATGCAAAGGCAGGCAACATTGTGTATTACAGGCTTTAATAAGAGGCACAATGCTGACAACATATTAGAGAAAATGAGGGAAATTATCTCCCAGTGGCTTACCCCACTTAGACTCTCATGGGGATTTGTGGTGTCAGACAATGCCAGTAACATTGTGCGGGCATTAAATATGGGCAATTTCCAGCACGTCCCATGTTTTGCCCACACCATTAATTTGGTGGTGCAGCATTACCTCAAGAGTGACAGGGGTGTGCAGGAGATGCTTGCGGTGGCGCGCAAAATTGCTGGACACTTTCGGCATTCAGCCAGTGCCTACCGCAGACTAGAGGCACATCAAAAAAGCATGAACCTGCCCTGCCATCACCTCAAACAAGAGGTTGTGACGCGCTGGAACTCCACCCTCTATATGCTGCAGAGGATGGAGGAGCAGCAAAAGGCCATTCAGGCCTACACAGCCACCTACGACATAGGCAAAGGAGTGGGGATGCGCCTCAGTCAAGCGCAGTGGAGACTGATTTCCGTGTTGTGCAAGGTTCTGCAGCCATTTGAACTTGCCACACGAGAAGTCAGTTCCGACACTGCCAGCTTGAGTCAGGTCATTCCCCTGATCAGGCTGTTGCAGAAGCAGCTGGAGAAAGTGAGGGAGGAGCTGGTAAGCCATTGCGATTACACCAAGCATGTAGCTCTTGTGGATGTAGCCCTTCGTACGCTTTGCCAGGATCCGAGGGTGGTCACTCTTTTAAAGTCAGAGGAATACATTCTGGCCACCGTGCTCGATCCTCGGTTTAAAGCGTATGTTGTGTCTCTGTTTCCGGCGGACACAAGTCTACAGCGGTGCAAAGACCTGCTGGTCAGGAGATTGGTCAGGAGGACCGTGACATGCCAACAGCTCCACCATCATTTTCTTCCACATCTATGGCTGCGAGGAAAAAGCTCAGTTTTCCCAAAAGAGGCACTGGCGGGGATGCTGATAACATCTGGTCCGGACTGAAGGACCTGCCAACCATTTCAGACATGTCTACTCTCGCTGCATTGGATGCTGTCACAATAGAAAAAATTGTGGATGATTACTTTGCTGACACCATCCAAGTAGACATGTCAGACAGTCCATATTGTTACTGGCAGGAAAAAAAGGCAGTTTGGAAGCCCCTGTACAAACTGGCTCTATTTTACCTGAGTTGTCCCCCCTCCAGTGTGTACTCGGAAAGAGTTTTTAGTGCAGCGGGGAACCTGGTCAGTGAGCGGCGAAGGAGGTTGCTTCCTCACAACGTTGAAAAAATGATGTTTATAAAAATGAATAATCAATTCCTCAATGAAGTACAGCACTGCCCTCCAGATACTACAGAGGGACCTGTGGTTGTGGAGTCCAGCGGGGACGAATTGATAATGTGTGATGAGGAGGAAGTACACACTGTAGGGGGAGAGGAATCAGAGGTTGAGGATGAGGACGACATCTTGCCTCAGTAGAGCCTGTTTAGTCTGTACAGGGAGAGATGAATAGCTTTTTTGGTGTGGGGGCCCAAACAAACCAATCATTTCAGCCAAAGTTGTTTGGTAGGCCCTGTCGCTGAAATGATTGGTTTGTTAAAGTGTGCATGTCCTATTTCAACAACATAAGGGTGGGTGTGAGGGCCCAAGGACAATTCCATCTTGGAACTTTTTTTTTGGCATTATATGACCAATCAACAGTCGTTTGCCATGTTCAAAAAGTAAAACCAAATTTTAAAAAATTCAAGAAATTAAACCAAAAGTTAAATGCTGTGTCATAATTTAAAACAAGAGTTTTTGACGTGCTCTAAAACTACTGTATTGTTGTTTATATTTTATAAACACTACAATTGAAAGCTTGAGTCTTTCAATAAAAAAGTAACTGTCCATTGCACGAATATTTGCAACAGGGACAATTTTAGGGTTAAGAAAGCCAACTGATAACACTTCGACGCTGTCTGTCTTTATAAACACTACACTTGGAAGTTGGAGGAGGTATTGTGGCCCCGGCACCAAATTTACTACCGGGGCCACTCCACTGTGCAGTCCATATTTAGGTGTATCAGATATTAAACAACGGTGACAGTTGATGCCCAATTTTTTAATTATATTGTGGCCTCGGTACCAAATTGTGTACCGGGGCCACCACACTACGCAGTCCAGATACTTGTTTGGTGAAATTCAGACCAGTTGAGGGTTTTATTATTATATTGTGGGGACCACTCTATCTATACCACACTACAACTCTATACCACTCTATTTCATACTTTAATTCTATTTAATACTTTAATTCTATTTCATACTTTAATTCTATTTAATACTTTAATTCTATTTCATACTTTAATTCTATTTAATACTTTAATTCTATTACTAATTACCATAAAGAGGAACAAAATAAACCAATTTTACCAAAAGTATAATATGACTTAGACTTACAAACACTACACTTGAAAGATGGTGCCTTTAAATGAAAAAGTCAGTCTTCATTGCACGACTATGTGCAACAGGGACAGTTTTTTGGTTTACAAAGTCAAGCAATAACACTTGGACCCTGTCTGTCTTTAACATACTTGATGGGATCTCAATGACGAATTGTCTGTACCATGTTTGGAGGAGGTATTGTGGCCCCGGTATCAAATTGGGTACCGGGGCCACCCCACTACGCAGTCCAGATACTTGTTTGGTGGAATTCTGACACGTGGAGGGTTTTTTAATTATATTGTGGCCTCGGTACCAAATTGTGTACCGGGGCCACCACACTACGCAGTCAAGATAGATAGATGCGTATCATAGATAAAGTACATTCAGTGGTGTGGGGCAAATTGAAAAATATTCAAAATGCACTGACATTATCAAAAACAAGAGGTTGTCACACGCTAAAACTCCAACATGTATATGATGGAGAGGATGGAGGAGCAGCCGTATGTGTAGTGTAATGCAGACCTGTTGAAGGTTTTTTATATATTTTATTGTGGTGCCCAGTGCCCACTCCTCTACGCAGTCCAGGTACATTTATTGGTGCGATTCATAAAAGTTCAGGGTTTTTAATATATATTGTGGTGACCCACTCCTCTACGCAGTCCAGGTACATTTATTGGTGCGATTCATAAAAGTTCAGGGTTTTTAATATATATTGTGGTGACCCACTCCTCTACGCAGTCCAGGTACATTTATTGGTGCGAATCAAACAAGTTGATGGTTTTCTTATTATATATATTGTGGTGACCCACTCCTCTACGCAGTCCAGGTACATTTATTGGTGCGATTCATAAAAGTTCAGGGTTTTTAATATATATTGTGGTGACCCACTCCTCTACGCAGTCCAGGTACATTTATTGGTGCGATTCATAAAAGTTCAGGGTTTTTAATATATTGTGGTGACCCACTCCTCTACGCAGTCCAGGTACATTTATTGGTGCGATTCATAAAAGTTCAGGGTTTTTAATATATATTGTGGTGACCCACTCCTCTACGCAGTCCAGGTACATTTATTGGTGCGAATCAAACAAGTTGATGGTTTTCTTATTATATATATTGTGGTGACCCATTCCTCTACGCAGTCCAGGTACATTTATTGGTGCGAATCAAACAAGTTGATGGTTTTCTTATTATATATATTGTGGTGACCCATTCCTCTACGCAGTCCAGGTACATTTATTGGTGCGATTCATAAAAGTTCAGGGTTTTTAATATATATTGTGGTGACCCACTCCTCTACGCAGTCCAGGTACATTTATTGGTGCGATTCATAAAAGTTCAGGGTTTTTAATATATATTGTGGTGACCCACTCCTCTACGCAGTCCAGGTACATTTATTGGTGCGAATCAAACAAGTTGATGGTTTTCTTATTATATATATTGTGGTGACCCACTCCTCTACGCAGTCCAGGTACATTTATTGGTGCGATTCATAAAAGTTCAGGGTTTTTAATATATATTGTGGTGACCCACTCCTCTACGCAGTCCAGGTACATTTATTGGTGCGAATCAAACAAGTTGATGGTTTTCTTATTATATATATTGTGGTGACCCACTCCTCTACGCAGTCCAGGTACATTTATTGGTGCGATTCATAAAAGTTCAGGGTTTTTAATATATATTGTGGTGACCCACTCCTCTACGCAGTCCAGGTACATTTATTGGTGCGAATCATAAAAGTTCAGGGTTTTTAATATATATTGTGGTGACCCACTCCTCTACGCAGTCCAGAAAGATACCTTGTTGCAACGTTTTGGACTAATAACTATATTGTGAGGTGTTCAGAATACACTGTAAATTAGTGGAAATGCTTGTTATTGAATGTTATTGAGGTTAATAATAGCCTAGGAGTGAAAATAAGCCCAAAAACTTGATTTTTAAACTTTTTATGTTTTTTTCCAAAAAAATCCGAATCCAAAACCTTAAATCCAAACCGAGACCTTTCGTCAAGTGTTTTGCGAGACAAATCCGAACCCCAAAAATAACGAAAATCCGGATCCAAAACACAAAACACGAGACCTCAAAAGTCGCCGGTGCACATCCCTAGTAATTGTATATGTTCTCCCTGAATGCATCCTAATTTCTCATAAATTATGCCTCTATGTGTTTGTGTTTAGTGTGGTGCTTAGGCTTACATCTCAACTGTCTCTCCACTGTGTTGAGATGATGTATTGGAGAGGTACATAGTGGCAACCTAACAATGTCTTTGATTTGATGCTAATAATGTACTTGGGTAAAAAACTGTGGTCAGGAACGTTGCCTTCACAACATGTGTGGACTCAGGACTTGAGCACAATTGTACCTGATACCTGTTTATTTTATACAGTGTTGCTTTAAATGGTTTAAATTAAAACATGTAAATTAAAACATGTACTCTATAGAAGTACTCTGAGGTATCTTCTTACTGAAATCTGGATTTATTTTTATAAACTAGTTAACTTTAGAGTGCCTCTGTTCTGTATGCTGGATACAATGATGGAATGTTTTACATATTTTGTCTATATGGCTGACCTGTCAGACATCCCTTTGCTTGCACACGAACAGGTTATTGGTGCACTCACACTGTTGCACTGAAATGAAGATGATACCACAGTGCATATTCGGGCACATCACACATTATGCGGGAGCATAAATAGACTTATGGATTTTCTCAAAATTTTTTCCTTGGTTCATGATTTTGACTTGTCCTTGGTTCCTGGCTGCTGGCTACTAACATTTCACTTAACCTTGCAAATATGCCACCTGCACTTGACCTTGGCTTGTTTGTAATTTTACAGCTGTACAGCCTGCTCAGACTTTGGCTTGTTTGTGATTTCACAGCTGTACAGTCTGCACTTGACCTTGGCTTGTTTGTGATTTCACAGCTGTACAGCCTGCTATGACCTTGACCTAATTGACTTCCTTCCTTTCTCTGGTACCTCACTTGGCTATTATCCTTTTCTACACATTATCAGCTTGTCCAATCAGAATTTGTGGCATGTATAAGTAATGTAAGGTGCTACTCAATCTCATGGGATACTCAATCTCATGGGTTGTTTTTTTCTCCAGGGTGGTATTCTGGAAAACAAATAGACCATTGTAGAAGGTGACACATCTGTCTTTATCAAGAATAAGTCTGCCAGTATCATCGTTTCATGTGACATATCATCTTTTCTTAAGAGCCCCAAAAGTGTAGTCACAGGGCCTATGTGGAATAGAGGAGTCGGTATTTGTTCTGCCTCTTATCACATATTTTATGTGCCGTGATGTATAAAATTATTAACTTCTTTTATCTAGCTACTAACAATGATGGAATACTTGTTCCGGGGCTGCCAGTAATGGAGTTAGTTGAAGTATCCTAATTGAAAAATTATTGATAATGGTATATTCTCACCACAAACAAATATAGCACAGCTTCTCTGATGTTGGTGCAAAACTGTTAGGAGCCCATTAATAACTATGAAAGAGGACCTGTAACACTTAGAAAGAAACTTGTAATTTTAAGCAAGTATTTTATCCATATGTTTATCTGGAAACGTGCAGTTTAGCTGTTTTTCCCAGTGTTACACAAAGAGACACGTGGTTTCAACTGGCTAAGGGTTAAGAAGGGAATAAATATACAGATCTGTGCTAATAATGTACTTGGGTAAAAAACTGTGGTCAGGAACGTTGCCTTCACAACATGTGTGGACTCAGGACTTGAGCACAATTGTACCTGATACCTGTTTATTTTATACAGTGTTGCTTTAAATGGTTTAAATTAAAACATGTAAATTAAAACATGTACTCTATAGAAGTACTCTGAGGTATCTTCTTACTGAAATATACAGATCTGAAATCTGGATTTATTTTTATAAACTAGTTAACTTTAGAGTGCCTCTGTTCTGTATGCTGGATACAATGATGGAATGTTTTACATATTTTGTCTATATGGCTGACCTGTCAGACATCCCTTTGCTTGCACACGAACAGGTTATTGGTGCACTCACACTGTTGCACTGAAATGAAGATGATACCACAGTGCATATTCGGGCACATCACACATTATGCGGGAGCATAAATAGACTTATGGATTATCTCAAAATTTTTTCCTTGGTTCATGATTTTGACTTGTCCTTGGTTCCTGGCTGCAGCTATATATATATGTTGAATAAGTAAACTCTTCAGATGTTTTTGTGTTTCTTGGGAGCCTGGAAATAAAATGGTTAGTCTAAGTAGAATTGAAATGAATCATTTTCAGTGTGCGAATCATGTTGTTGTCTTTAGTGTGGTATAGCACTACCTGCTAAGCACCATCTTGTTCCTGGAAATCTTAATGTTTCCAAAAACCAGTTTTGTGGATTCTTATAGTAAATTGTGTATAATATTCAATGGCTTCCAAGTGTCTGCAGAGGTGTAGGCATGTAGGTATAGAACACGAGCAAAATAATGCGTAGTTATACCAAGTGTCCCTGTTTGGCTATAAGTAATGATGAAATGCAATGTGCTATTGCTCAGGCAATACTGGAACTCACCAGCTGCCACTCTATGCATGTAAATAGAATCATTTATAAACAATACAATAGTATAATGCATTAAAACCATATAGTAATTCCAATTTGTTTATGAAATGAGGCAATAAAGAATTTTAAAGATACCATAAAAAAATGTTCTTCTTATATATAGACTGTCACACTGACGTTCTCATGGCATCTTGCATAATATGTGAGGCATACTCCAGGCTTTTCTTGCAGACAGCTAGGATGTCGGGAACTCCAATTACAATCTCCATTGCTGTCACAGCAACTAATAAAGACAAAATAGGTCCCTGTGTGTAAACTTCACCCGCATTCCACCAATGCACTTAAAGGACTCTACACTCTACATTTTAAGCACAGAGTTCTGTGATCTTTATTACAAGAAAAGCCACGACCAATCGCTTGCCCATTGTAAAACCTCCCATATTCCTATAAATCAGATATGATTTATATACAACTCTGTGCATTGCTCTCTCCTACAGCCCTGTATCTTGTTCTGTCAGCATTGGGAAAGCTACCAGGCACATATGCAGCAGATAAGTACACAGATACGTGATTTGCAATAAATAGCAATGTGAACTAAATAGCAGTATATTTTGCCTGTTTGTGACACACAGCAGTGGGAATGCCATGCATGCAATTAGGGATTTCATTTAAGCTGCTTGTCCATTAATTATCAGGTCTATGCACTATACGCATATTTGAATATTAGCTTTTAAAACAGCTGCGCACAAACATATAATTTCTATGTTTCAAAATAAGTTTAACATTATTCTCTATAATTTCACATATTTAGCTGCTACCAGTTCCCTCTTTGTTTTACCATCCCATTGAAAAAGGGAAAGTCCTTTTTCAACAACTGTAGTATTATGATACAGACATAAAAATTAAATTACTCTTCAGTGAAACAAAGTCTGCTATAAAAATAATCAGTGCACACTGATGTTGCCAAGCTCACACCAACAGTGCCACCAGCACTCCAAATACAAATATATATAAAATATATTTGGTGCTTCAGTATTTTATAGTCACAAAACACAAACTATAACTCCATCAATGTCTCTGTAAAATATCAAGGATCTCCATACCGACTACTGGTACATTGGATTCTATTTTCTCAATCCTGTATGAACAATAAAAAATATATAGTGCACTATGTCCAGACATAAATAATGTGGAGTTTCAATTATATGCACTTACTGAAATAAAGATGTGTAGTAAAATACAAAACAATCCGTGTCGTGTTGCCTCTTTTTACTCCAAAAACCATGCATGTGCCAAACATGATAAATTCTGTGCTCAAACAAGAAAGAGAAAAATGACGTAGAGCATACTTACCAACTTTCTGTTGGTCAAACCTGGGATCCTGCGGAGGAGGTGGGCGTAACGGGGGGCGGGGCTCCAAAAATGGCGTAATTTCGGACCCGCCCCCATGACGTAATGACGCAAAACGCGTCATTTGACAGCGGGGGGCGGGGCCAAACGCTGCGATTCACCGGGAATCGCGGCGTTTGGGACTTAATTCTGCCCACTTCACTAGGAAGTGGGCAGAATTATCCAGATGCGGGAGATTGCCACACACGCCGGGAGAAATTCCGGGAGAGTTGGCAAGTATGACGTAGAGTAGCTAGCAATGAAAAGAAACATCCCTTCTTGTGTAAAATCACACTTACTGTACATCCACATAACTGGAGTCTTCAAATATGCCAGAAGAATCCAGAATTTTTTTTATCCTTCAAAAGTAAACAAAACAAAAATCAAACAAAGTGAAGCTCTGTGTGCCAATTTCTGAGTATTTACTGTCTCTGCTATAAAAATATATTTCTGCTAAGCAAGGTAGAAGGTATGAAGGTGGGTGATGTAATAACTGAGCACTCTATTGATAACAATGACAAAGGGCTAGACTTATTAAAGGATGTCGTGATGAAACCACCAGTAAAACGCATGAAAACCACAGTTTTACAAAGCACCACATTATGAATCGGCATCCCAATTTTTAACATGATTAAAACACAAACCATCAGATTTACTAAGCTGTGGTTCAACAAACCACTGAAAAATCGTCAATAAAACAGCCAAAACAAAAGAGGTGATTCTGAGAGGCGAAATTGCCCAAACAGCATGCATTATGAGATACCCTGCCATTCAGAACATAAGAGGAGGCACTACTGACTTATGAATTACTATGGCAAACATTATTTATTGATTATAGGCCCTTCAAATTAATTTACAATTAATATATTGTATTTATCATTATATTAATGGGGTATTATTATTGCATTATTATATTATGGGGGCAATATGAATATACAATATAATTATATTAATGGGGAAATAATATTTGATTGCTAATGGGGAGAATAATTATTGATGACGTGGTAACACTGCACTTGCGCACACATGCATGCTGGCACTTTAGTACCACTGGTGTGCAATATATAATTGGTACCCCGCTCATGAAATAATAAGTGTTGTCCCCATCATAAATAAATATTGCCCTCATTAGCAATCAGATTTTATTTCCCCTTAATACAATTATGTATTAATATTGCTCTCATAATATAATAATGAGCTAACTAGCTTATCATAAGCAGTCTTTTAAAAAAAAAAGCTGTCTTTTTTTCTGTGGTTTTGTGGCATTTTGAAAAAACTACCAGTGGTTTAGGTGCTTTGAAACCGCCACACATCACCAGCGGTCTTAAATTCAATCCTCAAACTGCCCTATAATAGATATAAATAGCTGCTGCTGATGATGATACAGCGTTTTGGAACACTAAACCACCAGAAATTTTTGGCGATGTGTGGCGGTATCAAACCACTGCCAAACATGATTTTTAGTAAATCTACCCCAAAGTATCCCTGTAAATGCAAGTATATTAATAGATGTTACAATTTGTAAAACATTGTCATTACACCTTGTTACAGTATTTTGAATTGCTTGTGCTTGATGATGATGATAATAAGAAATATATATATATTGTAAAGCGCTACAGAATTTGCTGGCGCTATATAAATAAATGTTGATGATGATGATGATGATGATGATGATATATACATTTGGGACTTAGCACATAAAGGGGGGTATTCAATTGTTTGGCTTGACGGCCTAAAACTATTACCGTTAATACGGTAATTACCCGCTGAATTTCAGCTCGAGCTGAAATTCAGCGAGTAAATTACCGTATGAACGGTTTTTAAGCGCAATTTTACCGTATTAACGGTAATAGTTTTAGAGCGCGAGTTTTTCGGCCGTCAAGCCGAACAATTGAATACACCCCAAAGTGTAGTCATTGTATCAATATGAAGCAATGTAAACAACAGGAATGCAAAACATATTTAAAGATTTGACTCGCAGTTGTGCAACAGACAATAAGATTTGTGTGTGTTTGTATATGTATGTATTTATGTGTATAGTGCATAATGCACCACTTAGGGTCTTGGCAAACAGTTGTGGATAATGAAGAGTAGAAATTAATTCCAGATATATTCTCAATTCATCAACAAAGTGTCTACTAAAGAAAGACCAGCAATTTGTACTAATTTTAAAACATATCAAAATTCGAAAATCTTTTTAAACTTCCTTGTGCTATAAAGTGTCTGTGAGCAAAGTTCATTCTGCTTATAAGCACGATTGTTTTTTTACATAATGCATAGTGAATAAATAAATCATTATGTCAAAATGAATTCCTATATGCCGGTAAGGAACTCAGCGTAAATATTGAATTTACTAGGAAATCATATTGAGAATATAACTTTACTTTCATATAAACATGCTTGTTTTATTGTGTGCCAGTTTAGTTTTTTTTACCATACCGGCTGTGTAAATTAAGAATAGTTGAGTTTATGAGTAATGAAATCTGATATCCACCTTTTGCTGTGATTTATTCCAGGTGGCTGCAGAAAACAGTGCTGGCATTGGATCATTCAGTGACTCTTTTCTATTTAACACTGCAGAAAGCGGTAAGATATTTTCATTTCATGTCAACAAATTATTCACACAAATAGTAAAACAATGAAATATATACCCCATTTGTGCTTTGTTCAACAGTTATATAGAATCAGAACTCACACTTAGTGGAAGAAGTCATTTTCAGGTCTGAACTAATATTCTGGATATTTACAAAGTTCCTCACACCTCAGTGCTGTGCAAATATATTATACAGTGCTGTACAGAAAATATTTAATCATTAACATCAATCCTTGCTTCATTGGAGCTTACAGTCTAAATCTTTTAACAGTAATACAAACACACGCACAGAGGTGTAGTGTGGAGCCATAACGCCTGGAGCAAGCGCATACTATGGCGCTTCCTTCCACGGTACTGAAGTGCGCTAGGGAAGGGCAGGGGCGGATCTAGAATTGTATTTTACGGGGGGCGATTTAGGAGGGGCGATTTAGTCCACGCCCCCCTGTTGACAGCTACGTCTGCCTGCGGTTGCACACTATGTGCAGGTTAGTTCGGCAGAGACAGGCAGGAAGAGTGTGCTGCTCGGCCGCTCTAATTGGATCCGCCACTGGGGAAGGGGCATGGCCAGCATGTGGTTGCACAGCTCCTGGGTATATTATATTGTGTTGCCATTCTGCATTTCTGTCACTGTGTCTCTTTTAAATGAGTTTAACAAAGCTTAAATGAGCTCATTGAAATGTATAATATAATCAACTTCTTCACTGCTTATATTGTTTAATATATGCAGCTTTTGTATATTGGACACAATATATTTCCAATAACAATGGGAATAATTGTGACAGTCATCACTAGATGTAAATGATTTTACTAAACTAATATGAAAGCATAGCATAACAGTGAGAATAGACATATGTAACATATAAGACGGCTCCCCTTGCCTGCAGCTGAAGCTACCACAGCAAGTGATACATGGGCTACACCACTTGACTGCACACAAAGCATTGCCCTTCCGCTGAAGTCTGCTTCAGCTTCCCCCAGCCTAGGAGAATGCTCTGGACATTTTTCCTCTGGTGCACAGATCCCCGAGTGATCCCCCACCAGCTGCTGGCGCCCGGAGAACCTGCTTGACTTGCTCTGCCCACGCTACTCACCTGCACACACATAATTATCACTCGAGATTTTCTCTTTGGCATGAAACAAAAGATTGACATGTCCATGCATTGTGGGGACAGTTTCATGTATTCTGGCCATCTGAGGACATCCGTAAACACACACATCAAACCATGGCTAGTCAAACAGGTTATACCCACTACTTTAAGGTGAATAGTCAGCAACTGTGTATTGATTCAAAAGTTTGCATTTCTCTTTAAAGTTGTTATTCTGTTTTTTTATGCAGAATTTTACAGCTAACCAGTTTAGACCTTTCAGTGCAGATGGTTCAGCCATGATGCATGTGACACAATCATGCTTTCCGGGCATCCTGCATGTCTGAATCAGGTGCTTCTCCACAACTTAGACCTCCTCTCTTTACCAGGTTTTTTCCTTCACTTCTTCACAACCTTAAAGAAAGTATATTTGGCCATTACAGATGAAGTATAGTGCTACATCAACCTTTAAAAGCCTTATCTGTGCTTTTGTCTTGTGTTGCCGAATTCTTACATCATCTCTCTTGTAAAAGAAAAGCATTGACAGAACACATGCCTGCTTGTCTCTCTGGTTCAGGTGATTGCTCATCCTTAGAGTTGTCACTCTGTAGCTGAACTAATTGTAACTAAAGATATATAACTGACCAATTTACAAATCAAAATCCATATATCGGATAGGATATTTCAAACCTACCATATGGATCAGTGTTATTCTCTTTCAAATTTTTGGCTTTGAGTTAAGCCAGTCTTGCCAGTTCTTGGGAACTTTTGATAGAGTAGCAACATGCTTTCAAAACTTAGTGGAAGACAGTGTTTAGGGATTTTTAGGTCCCCATTCCTGAGCAAAAAGGAATATATAATCAGAACCTCTGAAGTGTGACAATGCAGCTGGTCTTGCAAACATGTAGACACTTTCAGTGGCCACTCCACATTCCATTGTACTTCGCATTGCTGGTGTTAGCAAGGCAGGAACTTTCCTACTACTTTTTCCTTGACTTTCAATCCTTGTGAAGTGTCGGCAGAACTCTTGTGAAGCTAGGAAAGCTCCAGGAGAGTATCTCTTCAACAAAAGGTGATGAACAGCATTTTAGAACTTCACCTTCCCTTCTTCAAATTATTAAGTTCACCTGTGCCAGGGTTAAGCAAGCAATACCCAGTTTTTAAGTGAAGTCTTGGTGGATACATTGTTATGGTACTACTGTTGTTTGTCATTGAGATACAAGTGCATTTTTTCTCAACTTCCATGAGAGGTAAAAGCTGAGGCATGTTCCATTTTTAAGGCAGCCGATGAGATCAGCTCATTCCATCTTGTCTTATAGATTTTCCTGAAATTGCACACATTTTCCACTATAGCAGGCAGCCCTCCATCATTGCTCGGCCTTCCACAATGTTCTAAATCTTTTGCAAGGCAGGACCAACCTTTAGTGCCAGCGAGAGAGTCTTGAATGTACTGATTTCATTGACATAGACAGCTACAAGCTTCACAGCATTTACTACATGAAAACAGTTTGATGGAATGATAAAGTCTTCCATTTGTCTAAAGGGGAAACTCTTCAGGCATGTAACAGTAGCCTTCCCATTTCTGACGAGTTTACTCATATATACCAATATCTGATCCAACCCGGTTATAGAGATGATGTCCCATATGTATGTCATTTTTAATGGTGAATAGAATTTCATCTGGTGTCATGTCATTCAAAAGTTTCCCAAAAAACTCCTGTTAATGCCAGGTGTAACAGGTGTAGCACTTTTGGTTTATTTACATTTATTCATGTGTAGCCACAAGTCTCTGAGTTTTTTATTTTTGTACCACTTCCCAGCTATAATATGGCATCACTGCATAGTCATCTTCACTGCCATCCAAGCTATTATCAGAGTCACCTCCAATGCCATTGAGAATGTTCATATATAGCTTAAAAAAAAATAGATAAATTTCCATAATCAGAAAATATAACACAAACATTAGGGGGTAAATGTATCATACCCCGGTTTTTTCATCTCGTGGGAGATCGGCGTCATTTACCCCTAGGTCTTTTTCATTCGTCACTGTTGCTACCTACCTTTTGGTGGTAGAAGGTCATGATAGCCTCTCTCTCTCTGTCTCTGTGTTTCCACTTCTACAATAATTAGGAGGGCAGCTGTGATCACCATTTCTTTCCACTCACTGAGGGCCCTGGCGGTTCTATGATGCAGTAGAGGACATCCGCTGGTCTCATGACCAAAAATGTGTATGAGCCTTATACTAACGGCCAGTGGTAGAGTACACACTCTTTCTCCTCAGCAGCATAAATTCACACACTTTTTTCTGACAAAAGTGACTCGTTGCAACATGCCAGGTTTTGATGCTGGGTATATTAGAAAGGTGCCCTGCATTGACTAGTATAGTCAGTTTCATGAGGACCGTTACTATGTCTAAGGTTCCTACAGCGTTGATGTGTAAACAGGTCAATGACTCCATAAGTATAGCAATAGAAGTACATACACACACACACACACACACCTGGTAGGAATCAAACCTATGGCCCTAGCATTGTGAGGCTACATGCATATAAATATTGATTCAGCCCACAAGTTGACTTTCTCAATTATACACATGCATTATTAAATATTTTTCTTTTACTTATATTATTACTATTATTATTATTATTATTATTATTATTATTATTATTATTATGACTTATATTTATAGCATAGGTGAGCAAAGTTGCAACTGAATTTAACATGATGGAATTTTGCAGAACAGTACCCTTTGTAAATGTGCCACATGAGGTCCTCAGCTACGTACAGAGGACAAACAACAAGACAGTACATGGTATAACAGTACAATACAGTAAACAAATAACACTACAACTCTCAACACAGCTACTGGGGTGTAAGGGGTATATTCATTGAAGGCTGAAAACTGTGCCCATTGGCGTGGGTGCAACTAACAGGTTTAAAGTCAGTGACAGCGGTGCAAAGACAATGGAGGAGTGGAGTCAATGGGCAGAGAGCCCAAGGAGGAGGTGCACAGTATAGCTGGTGAGTAAACGTTATAGGTAATGAGAACAGGAGGGAAGAGTGCCCTGCTCATTAGAGCTTACAATCTATAAGCAAAATCTATATGAATATAGCTAGGATGGCAATGGTCAATTTGTCTATACTTACATACACTTTAGCTTGTTAAAAAAATCCCTTTTACTACTGTTTAATATTTACTGCATGGTTGGTGAATTCCCAAAGCTTGATTTGTCTCCTGAGATTGATTTGAGCCAGCTGCACATCTCCCTTTCTGCTCTACAAGGATTTATTAAGTTTGGCTACTTTGTAACGTTCCCTTTGACAGCTAAATCTCTTTACTGATAAGGTATAAGATGTGCTAAGATTTTTAAGATATATAAAAGCTTTTTGCAGTAAGAAATGTACAAAAATGGTAAGTGGACAAAAGTGGTCATACTTCCAAACTGTCCTGGTTGTGTGGGACAGCGGGCATGAGATACACAACCCCCTTCCAGCCAGTAATTCATTTCCCACTCTACTTCTCCACTATAATATATTTTCACACTACACTGTATTTCATTTCCCTTAATTTGTTCCCCACTAGCCCTCACATCAGCTTGAGGTTCATCTCTCCCCTAAATCAATGCCTTCCCAAATACATGCCTCCCCTTTTCCCTACCAACTAGTACTCTTCCTTTTTGATGATTCTGACTCATATTGAGATGGGGATGATCTGTAGCCAGGTTCAAGCAGTGTAGCACAGTATGGAGGGACGACTTCACGCCTCAGCACACCTCATCCTGTTACCATGTTAAATAAAGAGTTATATACTGAAAAACCTTGGTAACAAAATGGATGTGCTGAAGATCTCCTCAAACTTAGCTTCTATTTTAGTTACCTATTTACCTTATAATGTATGGGCATAATGGGTAATGTATCACGCCTCTGCCACTAAGTTTATGCTGAGATTGGCAGTTATTAGTTTAAAACTCCATTTGAATCCTTACACTATAGTAAAGTTGCTCACAATATCTTCAGCAATATTAGTGTACAGTAAGACCCTAGGGGCCTATAGACCACACCTTCGGAACCCAGCTTTGGGCACCGATGTACCATTCCCTAGGATTGAGTAAGGCAGTGGGCTCTACAATGATAGGATAGGATGTACAATCTTAGCCAAAATGCATTAGAAAGAATTGTCCATTCTTTTGATTGTGCTGTTATAATATTATTATGTAATAGCAGTTTATATATTTAGCCAAGAGTTTGATTAGCACATGAGAATCTCTGGCTAAAGACAGGGCATTATATCGTTCCTAGCTACATTTCAGGATACTAGTATCAGCTTAAGATAGGCACTAGGGGCCTGATTCATTAAGGATCTTAACTTGAGAAACTTCTTTTTTCAGTCTCCTGGACAAAACCATGTTACAATGCAAGGGGTGCAAATTAGTATTCTGTTTTGCACATAAGTTCAATACTGACTGTTTTTTCATGTAGCACACAAATATCAACTTTAAATTTCAGTGTACAAATAAGCTAGCAAGTATTTGTGTGCTACATGAAAAATCAGCCAGTATTTAACTTATGTGAAAAACCTAGGAACAATCTTTAATTTCAGCAAACAACTGTAGTCTTTCCCTAGTTTGCTATTGCAGCAGTCTTGATGACAAATAAGGTCAGATATGGAAAATAATACTTAATAAACCTAGCCAGTCCCAAAATTCTTCTGTGGCATATTAAGTATTGTTTGGTAGTATAGTATTGCTTGTAATCACTAATCACTTTCTATTCACTTTCTAATCACCTTCTGTACTTTTATTTTTTGACTCATGGCCAACAGTTTAATTTATGTTTACTGACCACTTCAAATCATGTCCATTTTCAATTAACATTTCAAACTAATACATGCAATATAATTCTTTCTAAGATGCAACCTGTGCATTTACTTGTTTTAAGCCAATATTGTAAACCTTAGAAGGCCAGATTTCTATTATTATTACTTTATTATAATGTTTAGGAACTTTTAGACCTATTGCAGTTGCCTCATAAATTGAGGATGCATATTTTCTTTTATAAATTAATGTGAATCTCCTGCTATAAAGTGTTATATTTTATCATCTGTCTCAAAGGTAAGACATATGAGGCACACACTAAAGCATACTTTATTAGATACCACGCCTTAAAATGTGAATTACGTTATAGTTATTTTGTAAAATATTTTACCCTTTTGATATGAGATTAGAATGTAACATATCTTAAATATTTAATTCCTTTTGATGAAATTTAGATTATTTTCAGTCGTCTTTTTTCCAATAGATATGTTTGAGCAGACATGAGTTAATCATTCCTTCATGTTGTATCTAAAAAAAAATAAGGCGCCGTTTTAGTAAAAATAATGAAAATTCTTTAACCCCTCCATATCAAGGATTTGCCTGTCCTGTGGAGAAGCATTCCCTATAGATTTGTGCGCTCACAGATATACCAAGTGAAACATAATATTCTTATAATTTACAATACATGTATTCCAGACAGATTACGCACATATTGTTGTAAAATGTTACTCTTTTGGCTCTCCACTTGTCATCCAATTAAATCACTATCACCATTTTTCTATTGAAGTGTACGGTGTTTAACCAGGTCAGGTATGTGGTGCTATGCCATACCACTACTTCTCCTTCTGCTTTCATTGTAGAAGTATCAAATTCCATTCACTTACATGCCGCCACCTACTTTTGCTAGCCATTATTCTGTATGTAATGTGCGCTGTTGAACTGATAGGTGAGAGTGGCTTATTTAAATAAGTTTTTTATATTCTCTTACATTGGTTGTATTATTACTGAGTATTTCCAATTATATTTCCTTATTAAGATCTTTCCTTGCAATATGTTGTTTCCTTTGCTACCTCTTGTATCCTGCTGTGCTTTTATGTGCATAAAGAGCAACTGATTTTCAGATTTTTTATGTTACATTTATTGGTGTACTATTTAAAATGCTCTAGGAGGCAACGGTTTTCTTGCAATTTCTATTTATAAAATGATGAATAATAGAAAATGTATTGTGTATATTTTATGTTATCCACGATTAAGTAGGAGGCAATTGCTATTTATTATGATTTTATATGAAGTGGTGCATCACGTCCAAGTCTATCCTCCTACCTCTTTGGTACAACAAATACTTAAAGTTCTTCATGTTAAATACTGCTTGGTTTTCCTCAGTTATGGCTTAAATGAACCATGAGACTGCCTGAGATTGGGACTGCCTTTTTGCATAATACAACTCTCACTCTATCCAACTCCTCCCCTAGACCTCTGTAAATTCTACCATTTGCTCTACAAATCTATGGGCTTTGGCATAAGTCTAGAAGCCCAAATTGAGACACACAGTGGGACCAAAGTTGGTTTTGCAGTGCACATCAGACATTCTTTACTTTGTTAATTTTTCTTTGAGGCTGCTATGCCTCATATATCCTGCCTCATAATTTGATAGATTATTTACCCTAATCATCAAATGCCAAAGTGCCAGATTTGCTTTGTATGTTGTTTGTATCCTGAAAAAATTGTTGCAAAGAATATCGTAAAATGGATGAGGGTAATGCTAACGGCCTCATGTAGAGTTGAATGCAATTTATTCCTAAAAACGCAGATGTAAATTGCATCCAATTCCCCCGACTCATATTGACTAGTTTATGCAGAGCAGCTCTGCAAAGTACCTGAAATGCATCTACTGACTGAAGATACATTGAAAATAAATAAAAGACAGTGTGGCCCTTCCAGAAAGAGCCACCAGTATTAAATGCTCATAGCCTAGACTTGTAGTGGAAAAATTGGGAATACACGCAGCATGGAGTCCCCCCAAAAAGGCCGCTTTCAAGACTAGGCTGTGATAGTCTTTGCTGGTGACACAATAACAGGGAAACCCGCAGAGTGAGGTCCCCTGCTATTATGTCAACCAGCCCCAATCTATTCAGCACAGTGCTGAACTCACGAGGGGAATAAGGTCTGCAAAAAAAAATATGCCGCCCCGGTTTCCAGGAATAACCAGTCCCAACCCAAAAGCACTAGCTCTTTTACTGCAACCTTAATGCAGTGGGTGAGGGTTAATATAATAGTTTAAAAATAGATACAAGTGATTTTTCCCCTGGAGAAATACAGGCCCCAGCAAGTCCTGTCATGCATAAAGTAATAGGGTATGCACACACTTGTAGAACCATAGCCATGCCTGTTCTGGCATACAAGCCTGCTCTGACCTGTCGTTCACCTGTAAAAAAACAAAAACCCTACAAACTGGAAAATAAAGACTCCAACAATTAGAAAAATACCATTATTCAAGTAAAGACTTTCCGAGATATACCCTCATTAACCCCTTTGTTTCTCACCTAGATCCAAGGGGGAGAGTCCTCTCCTGTCTTCAAGGCTTGCAATAAAATAATTTTAAAAAAAATACCCATAAAATATGAACTGACTGCTTCTTACAGGAGTCATGGCACAATTGACAGTCTAAGAGTCAATAATTCTAAACAAACTGAGCATCTTTGCAGTGATTGGTCAGAGCTTGGGAAAGTTGAAAGCAGCTAACTTTATTTGAAGTTTAGCCACAATGAAGTACATAAATAGAATTTACTTAATTTGTAAATTAATGTATCAATGTACTTCATTGTAGTAAACTCCACACGTTTTTTTACTGCTTCTAACCAATCAGAATGGTTTTCCCACACTCTGACCAATAAGAGTAAAGGAACTCTGATTAGAATAATTGGCTCTATGCTTGTCATTTAAGCCACGTAAGGAGCAGTTTTTTTTTATTTTAAATTGTTGGATTGCAAGCCTTGAAGACAGGAGATGAATCCCACTGGATCTACATGAGAAAGGTATGTCTTGGGGAATCTTTATTTAAGAAGGTATTTTTCATGCTGTTAGTGCCTTTGTTTGCCAATGTGTTTTTGCAGATAAAATACAGGGCAAAACATGTCCTGGTTGCCAAGGCATGCTGGTGCTTGTACTTCTACTAGTGCCAGCATGCATTGACAGCCGTGGGTATGCTGACACATGTAATTTGCATGCGCATTCAGGCATGATAGGGCTTGCTGGGACCTATAGTTCTCCAGGAAGAACAGCACTCATTTATTTTTTAACTATACATTACCTCACACCCACTACACCAGGAGTGTGGAAAAAGCCCTAGGGCTAGATTTACTAAACTGCGGGTTTGAAAAAGTGGGGATGTTGCCTATAGCAACCAATCAGATTCTAGCTTTCATTTATTTAGTACCTTCTACAAAATGATAGCTAGAATCTGATTGGTTGCTATAGGCAACATCCCCACTTTTTCAAACCCGCAGCTTAGTAAATCTAGCCCCTAGTGTTTTCAGCATTGGGTTGTTTTTTTTGTTTTTTTTTTAGGGGAGGGCGGGGGGGGGGGGGGGGGTGTCGAAATTCCCATTCCCCAAGAGAATAGAGAATGCTGGATGACTTTATGGCAGGGGACCCCAAGCTGCTATAGTTTCACCAGCCCAACTGTCATAGTGCTGGCATTGGCTTTTTCAGGGGTTACCCTACACTGTTTGCCTCCTGGATTTTGCCAATACCAGCTTAGGCTATGAGCGCTCGTGCTTGTTCATCTTTCTGGGTGAGGGCGGTGCCCTGGTTTTTCTCTTTATTTATTTTTTATTTTTAACACAATTGCATGGGGTAAAATGGTGCCCATTTAATGCAGAAACCAATGCACAGTCACATACACAGCCTGGGCTGTGCAGCCTATGCTCCCATGGGAGGGGCGCACAAAATACACACCTGAATATACATACTCACACAGCTAATCACCTGCCCGAGATTCCTGAATCCATCTGCCTTTTCTCTCTGCATAACTGCATGTTATTGCCTCCTCCGCCTTCTGTCCATCAGTCCAGAGGTCCCACCATCCACGGCATGCAAGGTGCTCACTGGGGCCTAGTTTTCCTCCTCCTACTACTAGTGGGACTTAAATTGTTCCTAACGAAGATCAATAAAACCAAATCAGAAAAATAAAATTGCTAAATATTCAGCAGACATATGTACTTTATCTGCCTCTCCTCTTTGACACGTGGGATTTGTTTTATTATAAGTTCAACCAGTGGTCAAAGTATGGGTGTATACGGTGGTATGCCATACTGCCACTTATCCAACTGCCTTCATTGTAAAACTATCAAATTTCATTCAATTACATTCCCATTACATTTTCCAAACCACCACTTGGATCATGAAATCCGTTATAGTTCATTTGATCGCTCCACCCGTAACTTGGATAACTGTGGTAATTCTACAGCTACAGACCAATCCAGGGTACCAGACAATGCACTAAAAAGAGCCATTGTAATTCATAGCAAAAAAGAGGATTTATGTACTTACGTTTAATCCGTTTCTCTGATTCCGTCTGGGGGACACTGCTTACCATGGGGTTGTAGAGGGAGCTTGGGGAGTTGGCACATAACTAGTTAAGTTTTAGTACTGCCGACAGACCCCTCCCCTCTACAATCCCCCTGCCCCCTCTTGCTCAGTTTATTAAAAAGCCCAAGGAAAAAGGCCAGTCAAACAAGAGCACACAGAAGAACAGCAGAAGGGAGGGATCGCAGTGTCCCCCAGACGGAATCAGAGAAACGGATTTAACGTAAGTACATAAATCCTCTTTTTTCTTTCATCCAGTCTGGGGGACACTGCTTACCATGGGGACGTTCTAAAGCAGCCCCCTAAGGGTGGGACTACTCTGAAAATCCCACGCGCAAAGCATTACGAACGAAATTTGCATCCGCAGATGCAAATACATTAAATTGGTAGAATTTTGTAAAGGTGTGGACAGAGGACCAGGTGGCTGCCCTGCAAAGCTGGTCTGCAGAAGCCCCATTTCTCGCTGCCCACGACGCCCCTACCGATCTGGTGGAATGGGCCGTAAGTCTCTCCAGCACAGGACGGTTAGCCTTTATGTAAGCTTGCTTAATAGTTGCCGTAACCCATCTTGCGATGGACTGTTTTGAGGCTGGCCAGCCTCTCTTATTAGCATCATAAAGAACAAACAGGGAATCAGTACATCTAATCTGAGAAGTTCTTTTGACATAAATGCGGAGAGCCCTAACCACATCTAACTTTTCCATGGACTGATGATCCGACTGGGAAGTAGATGAAAAAACCGGAACTACAATTTCCTGGTTAAGATGGAAAGCTGAAACTACTTTAGGAACGAAAGAAGGGAGGGTTCTCAACACCGCTCTGTCCTCGTGGAAAACCAAATAAGGTTCCCGACAAGACAAAGCCCCTAATTCTGAAACTCTTCGAGTAGATGCGATAGCCAAAAGGAAAAGGACCTTCCAGGTTAACCACTTTAATTCTGCCACACGTAAGGGCTCAAAGGGGGGCCCCTTAAGCACATCCAGTACCAGGTTGAGATCCCATGGTGCTGTATGCGGAACATAGGGAGGCTGAATATGCAAGACTCCCTGGAGAAAAGTCCTAATATCTGGTAAATCTGCTAATTTCATATGAAAAAATACTGAAAGTGCCGATACCTGGACTTTTAAGGAACCTAACCTAAGACCTGCTTCCAGGCCATCCTGAAGGAAGGCTAACAAGCGGGGTAGGCGAAAGGAGGATAAGTGGCATGTCCTATTTTCGCACCATCTAATGTAGGCTCTCCAAATCCGGTGATAGATGCGAGCTGAAACTGGCTTCCTAGCTCGCATCATAGTGTTCACCACACTGGAGGAAAAACCTCTAGCCCTCCAGAGGCTGGCTTCAACAGCCATGCCGTTAAACTGAGCTGATGTAAATTCTGGTGACGGAATGGACCTTGCAGAAGAAGGTCCTCTCGAGACGGAAGACGGAACCCTGGTCCTTTCGCCATAGAGATTATGTCTGCATACCAGACTCGGCGCGGCCATGAGGGAGCTACTAGAATTACTGGCAGACCGCCCTGTCTTACTCGTCTGAGTACGCGAGGAAGCATGGGAATCGGAGGAAACAGGTATCCCAGCCTGAACTCCCATGACATCGTCATGACGTCCACTGCCACCGCTAAGGGGTCTCTTGCCCTTGCACAAAACCTGAGGACCTTCCTTTTGTGTCTGGAGGCCATGAGATCTATGTCCGGAAGACCCCACCTCTGAACCAGAGACTGAAAAGCTTCCGGATGGAGGGACCATTCCCCGGGCATCATCTGGTTGCGACTTAGATAGTCGGCTTCCCAATTGTTTATTCCTGGAATAAAAACTGCCGATATGGCTGGAACATATTGTTCTGCCCAAATCAAGATCTGAGCTGCAATCTTCATTGCAGCTGCACTCTTGGTTCCTCCCTGTCTGCTGATCTATGCGACAGCCGTGGCATTGTCTGACTGAACCCTGACAGGATGGCCCTGGAGGAGGGCCTGGCCTCCCCTGAGGGCCAAAAGAATAGCCTTCAATTCCAGCATGTTTATTGATAGGGTAGATTCCTGAACCGACCAAAGGCCCTGGAGTCTGAGGTGTAAGATTACCGCCCCCCAACCCTTCAGGCTGGCGTCTGTCGTGGCTATGATCCATGACCATGGAGAGAAGGATCTGCCTACTGTCATGTGACTCTGAATCAGCCACCACTGGAGTGATTCTTTCGTCCTCGGGGATAGAGAGATCCTCTGGAGATCTAGGTGTAGGTGGGATCCTGACCATTTTGTCAACAGATCCCACTGAAAACAACGAGAGTGAGCTCGACCAAAGGGAATGGCCTCGAAGGAGGCCACCATCTTTCCCAGCAGCCTCATGCACAAGTGGATTGACGTAAGCAATTCTCTGAGGAGGATTTGATGAGCAGGTTGTCCAGGTAAGGCACGACCTGAACTAGAAGGTGAAGATGCGCTGCCATTACCGACATAATCTTCGAGAAAACCCTCGGCAAAGTGGAGAGGCCGAAGGGGAGGGCCCGAAACTAATAATGGGAGGATCCCACTGTGAATCTGAGGAGGGACTGATGGTCACTCCAAATGGGAACATGGAGGTATGCATCTTTTATGTCTATGGAAGCCATAAATTGATCTTTCTCCAAACCGTTTATTACTGACCTCAGTGATTCCATTCGAAATCTGTCGACCTTAAGGTGAACATTGAGGCCCTTTAGGTTTAAAATGGGTCGGAAGGAGCCATCCGGCTTCTTGACAAGGAACAGGTTTAATAAAACCCCTGTCCCTTCTGGTAGTCTGGGACCCTGCAGATAACTTTCTGTGAAAGAAGAGAGGTGACACAATCCTGTATTGCCTGTCTTCTTGTTGGATCTCGGGGTAGAGGGGTTACGAAAAAACTATGGGGTATGAGGCCCAGCAGGTCTATTCTGTACCCCCTTGATATAATGCCCCGAATCCAAGAGTCTTGGGAGGACGCTGCCAACTGTTTTTGAAACAAAGATAGACGACCCCCCACTGGAGCCCCTTCCAGGAGAACCGAGTGGTCGTCAGGATGCAGGCTTCTCCTGGTTCTTGGAGGCCTGGCGCTTAGCGGCAAACGAGGATCTCCCCCTAGAAGAGGAGCCTCGAGCGTTAGGCTGTCTACCTCTAAATGACTGTCCTCTAGACAAGGAAGTTCCCCGAAAGGGCTGACGAAAAGAGCTGACGCGAGGGTTTCGGCCCCTGCTGGGGAATACCGGCAAGGAAGTGCTTTTGCCCCCCGTTGAATGGGAAATCAAGGTATCTAATTCGGGACCGAACAAACCTGCTGCTGAAAAAGGAATGATTTCAACTGACTTTTTTGATTCCGCATCTCCTTCCCAGGATTTCAGCCATAGCGTTCTTCTAGCTGAAATGGATGCAGCCTGTATAGAGGAGGAGACGGCCGCTGAATTTTGGGCCGCCTCACAAAGGTACCCCGATGCCTCCTTCAAATGCAAGGCCAGGGGGAGTAATTCAGAGTCCTGTAAGGCATCTGCCAGCTGGTCTGCCCATACTTCCATGGCTCTAGCAACCCAAGCTGAAGCAAATGTGGGTCTAAAGGAAGAACCTGCAGCCGCAAAAATAGATTTCAGCTGGGATTCAACTTTTCGGTCATTGGCATCCGGGAGGGACGCTGAACCGGGAGCTGGAAGTAAGGTGTGTTTTGCCAAACGGGCTATGGGAACATCCACTTTTGGAATACTCTCCCAACGAACTACATCTTCCTCCTGCAAGGGATACAAGGAGGAGAACCTTCTGGGGACCGAGAACCTTTTCTCAGGTTGTTTCCATGCTCCTTCTGCAATGTCTTTAAGTTCTTTAGAAGGGGGGAAATGGCTAGCCTTCCTTTTGGCCTTCTTAAAGAGATTTCTGTCTCTAGGGGTAGGATCCTCCGGTTCTGGGAGGTCCAACGCCTGTCTAACAGCAAAAACCATCCTGCTCCAGAGATTGAACCTGGTCAGGATCGGAATAATCTGCCCTCTCGTCCTCAGAACACTCCTCAGAATCTGAAAGGACCATAAGGGGATTTTCAGATCTAGGCCTCTTTCTTTTAGTATGCGGGATCTTAGGGGAATCAAGCAACTGGTTAAGTTTATTCAAACCCCTAATAAAAGCTGTGGACCATGCCGGTTCTGTGAGAACAGGGGCCTGGTCTGTAAGAGCAGAGGAAGGTCGTAAAGACGTTCCAATAGAACCTGTGGTAACAGGGAGGTCAGACTGAGTACTAGTATTATTAGCTACCGAAGTAGATAGCAGTTGGTTAGATTGAAAAACCATCTGTGCTAGTGAGGAAACCAAATTTGTCAGGGAGGCCACCCAGGCCGGTTCCTCCGTCTGATGGGCTGAAATCTGCTGGGTTTTCGCAGGGGGGAGCCCCTGCTTCACAGCCAGAGCAGAGCGCCAAAGTGTCCTTTTGCCCACAAGGTAATTTTACATGACATTTTGAACATGTGAAATATTTTGCCATAGGGCCCTTTCCCTTATCTGTCATTCTTATAAAGGAAGGCACACCAAGCACACAGACTAAATTGTTAATCTAGCTGAGTAAAGAGAGAGAGAGAGAGAGAGAGAGAGAGAGAGAGAGAGAGAGAAAGAGTAATGTATGCAGAGAAAACAGAGTTAAATAACAAGTAATCAACTAATCTATATCATAAAAGTTAAACTTCTAATGGTAAAACACAATAAATATTTAGGCAAGTGGGAGACTATAATGTAAACCTTACTAGCCCAATTTTTTTACACAGAAAAAACGATATATGTGTTTAATAAAGCTGATACTTAGCCCATTGGCCACAAAGGGGAGAAGTCCAACAGCAGTGTCCTGTGCCTGCTCCCTCAGCTCTGTTCTCTCTTCCCGGGCTTCTCTTGGCGCCAGAAGACTGGGATAGACCATCTCTCTCTGGAAGGAGGGGGGGAACTCTATGCTTTAGCTCCCCCCCTTCAGTAACTGCTGTCTCTGCAGCTATTCATCTCCATAAAAAAAGAAAAAGCATGGAGTGTGGCAGAGTATTGGAGACCTCTAGTACAGAGGTCTCCGCAGCGAAAGATACCCGACGCCCCCCTCCTATGTATGAGGGGGGAATCGTGGTATAGCCCCCTTCCTCCTCTTTCCGTAGCGCCGAGTGGCAAGAAAAAACAAAATGGCCGCCGGCTTCCACAGTATCCGATAACCGGCACTCTATGCCTGTAATGGCAGCGCCGGTTATCGGGGAGGCTGGAGGAGTGACAGCGGTCCCTGAGACCGCTTGTGACTCCTCAATCAGGCACCAATCTTCCAGTCCCTGCCAGTGAGAGCCGCTGGCTCTCATCTGACAGGGGAAATGCCTGCGCTGCCAAGCTGTGAGTGCGTTCTCTATATTAGAACACACTCCAGCGCTGCCACCTGTAAAAAAAGAATAAGAATAAAATAAAATGAAATAAAATTTGTTAAAATCATACTAGGTACTAAAAACACTGCCCAACTCCTGGGCACCTAAAAAAAACTGAACAAGAGGGGGCAGGGGGATTGTAGAGGGGAGGGGTCTGTCGGCAGTACTAAAACTTAACTAGTTAGGTGCCAACTCCCCAAGCTCCCTCCACAACCCCATGGTAAGCAGTGTCCCCCAGACTGGATGAAAGAGAAAGCAAGAACATCACTGAGCATCGAATCAGCCCCAATTTCCAAAACATTATAATATAGTTAGGTACCTTTGACGTAAAGTGCAGATTACAAACACTTTGTGCAATACTGATGAAACAGCAGCAAAGTGGAAGGTAATACATATACACGTATATTTAGACATCCATGCTTAAAATGATTGTTGATAGTTGATAGTAGGATCAGGTGGAGTTACTGCAGAGGTGTCACTAATTCTGGTAAATTATTTTACAGTAGACAAGACCAGATGTCAAAATGTTGTGCTGAATCATCTGCATCATCAATGGGTGTCTAAGATTTTTGCAAAGCACAGAACAGTATATAGCACATGTAGGTAACATTGGCACAGAGCGGTAGCTGAAAGGAAAAGTGGTGCGAGATGGTCTTGTCCTTGGGTCCTCCCACCCACCGTTATGTTGGATCTTAAAAAGGACATGCACACTTTAAGAAACCAAGCACTTCAGTGACAAGGAGTGCTACTTTTGAGACTGATGTGCTTGGTTTGTTGGGCCCCCACAAAACAAGCTTACAATGGGCTTAAGGCACCTAAGGTAACAATGCTGTTAGGAAACTCGACTGTGGCAAGATGTTGTTGTCATCATCCTCAGCCTCATCCTCACCCTCATCTGTTTGTACATCATCCTCACACATTATTAATTCATCACCGCTGGAATCCACCATTACAGAAGTCTCAGTATTTTGATGTAATTGGCGGGAAAGGCCTTCCTCATGGAAATTGAAGTTCATTTTTACGAACATCATCTTTACCACATTTTAAGGAAGTAGCCTCCTATGCCGATCGCTGACAAGGATCCCAGCTGTGCTGAAAACTCTTTCCGAGTACACAATGGAGGGTGGGCAGCTTAGGCATTGCAAAGCGAGTTGGTACATGGGTCTCCAAATTCCCTTTTTTTCCTCCCAGTATGTAAAGGGACTGTCTGATGTGTCTATTTCTATGCTGTTGTGAAAATAATCCTCCACCATCCTTTGGATGTTGATAGGATTAGGTGGAGTGATGGCAGCGGTGTCACGTTTTTTGGTCAATTCTTCTAGACCAGACCAGATGTCAAAATGTTGTGCTGAGTCATCTGCATCATCCCTGGGTCTTTTGGGAAAGGTAAGTTTATTCCTAGCAGCAGTCGAGTGAGAAACTGAAAGAGGAGACGCTGTCCTGTCACATAACACTTGAGCTGTCATCTTGCTCACCGGGAGCTCCTTTTATCTCTTGAGATCTGGGTCATTGGAAACAAAGAGAAGACATAGCTCTTAAACATAGGATCAAACAAAGTCGCCAAAATGTAGTGATCTGAGTTCAAAATTTTGATAACTCTTGGATATTGGCGAAGCAAATAAGTTTAGCGTAATTGCTTTGTTTAATCTCCTCCTTCAGTTTCTCAAGATGCTTTTCCAAAAGTCTAATTAAGGAAATCCCTTGACTTAAGCTAGCAGTGTCTGAACTCACTTCACAGGTGACTACTTCGAATGGTTTCAGCACCTTGCACAGTGAAGCCGGTGATACACAGTGTAGTCTGCCTCTGAAAAATGTGACGAACTTGTGTACATGCTGCTGCTGTTCCTGCTGTCACAGTCATATCATCTTTAGTTTGCCCAGTTCCGCTTGTCCACATGGATAAGTGTACAGTGAGTAGAAAGGCATTTTGTAGCCAAATAATTACATTTTTACAAACCTTCTGGTAGAGGTCAGGAATAGCTTTTCTAGTAAAATGGTGTTGTAATGGAATTTGGTAATGGGGACACAAGAGCTCAAGTAATTGTCTAAAAACAGCTGCACTAATAGTGGATATTGGATGCAGATTTAATACTAGCATAGTCGCCATGGCGTCTGTGATCCACTTTGCGACTGGGTGACAGTTTTCATACATGCTTCCTCTTGCAAAGGATTGTTTAACAGTCAATTATTGTAAAGTACTAGTAGTCTTCTTCTTGGTCTGCTTCTGGGATGAAGATTCACCCCAGCAGCAGCAGCAGGGACTACCGCTCAAGAATTCTTCTGAGAAATCCAGGATAGTGGAGGAGTCATCTAGCCTTAGCAACTTAGATGCAGGACTAACTCCGATCACTACTGAGGATATTGATGAGGACAGTGTTGTGGGTGTAGATTGCAGGTGTCGGGATCTAGCTGAGAGAAGGGACCTAGCTGATGATGGACTGCTTGTTGTTATTTTTTTAGCATATGTTTCTGCTTTTCCCAACATCTTGACATGAACTCGCTTTAAATGGCACAATATGGATGAGGTTCCTGGATGGTCAAGATCCCTACCTCTACTGACTGTGGCTTTACAAACTCTACAAATGGCTAGACAACTGTTGTCAGGATTTAGGAAATAATAATTCCACACATAAAATGTGGATTTTTTGGCCTTATGCCCAGGCATGACAAAGGCCTTCTTCTTATCACGTGCAAAAACTGCTTCCACTGGTGCAGTACTTGCACAAACAACATCATCCTCATCAACATCCTCATTAGCGCCCTCATCAGCTACACAAATATCCCCCTCATCCTGTTGCAATTCCAAAGTGGCATCCTCAATTTGTGTATCACCGGCTACACTTGGGCTGTTCATGCGCACATTTGCAGGAATGCTGAAGGGTCTTCTTTATGGGTACACTATCAGACAGATCAGGATTACACATATAACTCTTGGATAGACTCTCCTCAGGGATTTGTGTCAATTCTGAATCTGAGCATACATTTTCCTCTAATGCCTTACTGTCTCCTTCCAGCTCGGCTTTCATACATAAAAGAATTTAGACACCACTTTTGGAGTCCGAATGACAAGGTCTTGCTTGGACATGACTGACCTTACAAGAAGATGCCTCAGTGACAGTTGCAGAACTAGCACTCATAGAGAAAGGTGAAGGCCTCATTATTTCCTTGCCACTGCATGTGTAGAATGGCATGTTGGCAATCTTATTTTTTTCTACAGATAACTTTACCTGGATTACAGGTCTTTAATTCTTGCCCAAGGTAAAAGGTGTTTTTACATTTTTGTTTCCCTGACTTAAAAACACTATGCACTTTAACATAGGCTTTAGCAGATGACGTAGAGGGATTACTATCATCATGACTGGTGCCAGCAGCTGCTTGGTGCTCCTGGTCTTCTGTGTACTGCTGTGAATCCATTTTGATAACACAGTACAATGTGACTGCAGATTAAGAACAACACTGCCAGTCCTATTATTTCTATTCCAGCAATGACAATTAGTAATGGTGCAATGGAGCTCTCCTCTTTGTGTTTTACCTATATAACACAGTACAATGACAGCAGATTTAGAAGACCAAGCTTACCAGCCCTATTATTTCTATTTCAGCAATGACAATTAGCAATGGAACTCTCCTCTTCACCATTTATTTATATAGCACCACTAATTCCGCAGCGCTGTACTTGTGATTTAGAAGAGAACTCATTCACATCAGTCCCTGCCCCATTGGAGCTTACAGTCTAAAATCCCTAACACACACACACACACACACACACACACACACACACAGACTAGGGTCAATTTGTTAGCAGCCAATTAACCTACCAGTATGTTTTTTGGAGTGTGGGAGGAAACTGGAGCACCCGGAGGAAACCCACGCAAACACAGGGAGAATATACAAACTCCTCACAGATATATAACACAGTACAATGTAACTGCAGATTTAGAAGACCAAGCCTGCCAAACCTATTATTTGAATTTCAGCAATGACAATTAGCAATGGAGCAATGGAGCTCTCCTCTTTCTGTTTTACCTATATAACACAGTACAATGACAGCAGATTTAGAAGACCAAGCTTGCCAACCCTATTATATCTATTTCAGCAATCACAATGTCACCGGCACTAGGAGTCTTGCCCAGGAATTCACCAGATGACTGGGCTTACCAGAGTAGTGAAGTTCCCACAACGGTCCTCTGGTAGCGGGGTGACTAGCGGAACAGATATCACAGCAGATGGAGAGAGAATGCCAATAAATAATAGGAAAGTCAGTGACTTGCAGCAATCTTTGGTCAATGAATCAGCGACTAGCTGATATAGTGGAAAGGCAGATTTGAACACGGAGATCAGGATGGACGTGAGTAGATGCAGGGAGGTATCAGGAAAGTCAGGGGTCTGCATACAGCAAGTTGTACCACTGCTTATGGTGAAGAGACTTGTCCAGGTGCAGGTAGGTAGCGGGGAAGTCAGTGGTCTGCGTATAGCAAGTTGTACCACTGCTTATGGTGAGAAGACTTGTCCAGGTGCAGGTAGGTAGCGGGGAAGTCAGTGGTCTGCGTATAGCAAGTTGTACCACTGCTTAATAGGTGAGGATGTGTACAAGTGTAGATGAGTGGAAGCATACAAAGATAAAAGGATGCAGACACTGAGAGCACAGAGGAACTTGAACCCAATAGGTATGCAGCGTATCCAACAAAGTCTATATAACGGTATGTGTGGCGCTGCTTGGTAGAGACTTGCTCAGCACAGATATGCAGGCCAATAATGGATAGTCAATCACAATTATGCATATAACGACTGAATAGTACGGTTAATTCCAAACAAGGATGCAGCGAAACAATAACAGTCTATAGCGGGTATGGATACCGCTGCTGAGCGTGGAAACTTGTCCTAGCGGATATGCAGAGTAAACGTAGAAAGTCAATAACAGATAGGCATACCTATATTCAGTAGAACAGTCTGTCCACAGGGAGATGCAGGAATTGCAGAGACGCTGGACGGCAAAGACGAGTGTAGGAACCACAGGTGAGTAGATCTGGTAATCAGAGTCCAGCTGAGGACACAGGCAGGAAACAGAAGACTGTAGCAGGTATGGAAACCAGCGATGAGTCGCACAGGGAATCCACAGGAACTGAAGGCACTAGTAGTACACAGGAGATAGTAGCGGGTATGGAAACCAGCGATGAGTAGATCAGGAATCAGCAGGAAACTGAAGACACTAGTAGAACACAGGGGACACCTTCAGAGACTCACAGGGAATGAGACTCCAAGATCAGGCAATGAGGTAATGCACACAGGTGCCTTAAATAACCAATTTGGATTAAAAGCAACAGTCACAAGAGTTCTTGGGAGCTGCGCATGCGCAGACCATGAGGATGGCGGACGGCCGCGGTTCAGGATAGGTGCCGGCAGGAAGGCTAGGGAGCCACGCACCAGCGCAGAGGAACTCACGGTCCGGTGAGTGACACACAATTAGCAATGGAGCTCTCCTCTTTGTGTTTTACCTATATAACACAGTACAATGTAACTGCAGATTTAGAACACCAAGCCTGCCAAACCTATTATTAGTATTTCAGCAATGACAATTAGCAATGGCGCAATGGATCTCTCCTGAATGTCACTGGAGACTTTGAAGAACACTGCTACCCCTCCTCTTTCTTTTCTACCTATGACACTGCCCAACTGCACTAGAGACTGGCAAGAACTATGCTACCCCTTCTGTGTCCCTCTGTGTAATGGCGCTGGATCGCCGTGGAGGGCGGTATTTTTAGAATAAAAAACTTGCGAGATCCGACGACGTAACAATGACGTTTTGCCTAATTTTCAATTCTGAGAGCGCATGAAAGTACTGAGCCGGCTCGGCACAGTACTCGGATCTGCTAAGTTCGGGTGTGTTTGGTTCTTGGGGAACCAAGCCTGAGCATCTCTAATTATATAGAAATCTGTAATACTGGTGGATATGCATGAGAAGTAGTAGCGCTGTGTTTGTGTAATATTTTCTTGGCTCGTATATAGAGTGCAGATTTTCTGGTAAATACAGATGCTTGACCTCCCTTTACTCCACAGATAAATTGGCTGCAGTTTGTGTGCAGGGCTGGCTGAAAACGTTAAGCATGGTAAGTGCCCCCAAACCTGTCCATGCCGAATTTTTTTTTCTTCGGCATGGGTGCCTTCCCCCTTAACTTCCAAATCTCCGCTCTTAACAGAGCAGGGATCGGAATATGGGCAGGAGGAGCAGCACATGTGCAGTGAAGCCCCAATCTCATGTGCATGCGCAAATTGCTGGCAGGGGAAGCTGGAAATTCCAGGACCGGCCCTGGCACTGTAGGCAATTAATATTGTTTTTCCCCTATCCTCCTTTCTCCTTCAAAGATCTTTCCTTCCCTAGTTACAATTTGGCGCCAAGGTGCAAAGGCACGCAAACCACCACAGCAAACGTGGCGCTCATTGAGGACACGACCAAGGAATTAAAAATGCACAAAGCAAGTACAATATAAGAGAACAATGCACACTAATTGGCACTGCACAATCTGGTTATAAATGTCATAAAATACCTCCAGACTGCTTTTGAGGTGTCACGCTCTGTTAAACATATGGTTACAGATATCTGCATACATATTTATAAATGCTATGATTGTCATTCGTTTACATGCATGGTTTCTATATATTTTGCATTTGTACTCTTATCTACGCACATTTTTGCTTAGCATCTTCCAAAGATGAATGATCTACAAGGTAATGTACAACATGAAACAGATTACAAGTCCAAATCTTGTTAGCTTAGGAACAGCCCCGACAAAACTTAATTTCATTTTTACCTTAAAAATGGGTCAATCTGCGCATTTTAAAAAAAACATATATAACAGAATCTATTAAAAGCAATATTAGACCATGTACTGAGCTCCTCCAATTGGGGCTCAGCACACTGAGCTCACCATACATAGTTATTGAGTGCCAGGGTGGTGCAATGCATGTACCGCTCCAGCTGCACTCAAACTGTGGTGCTGGTGGGAAGGAGCAGCGGGGAGATGGGGGCCCCGGGTGAAGGCCCTGCTATCAGTCGGTAAGGGACAGAGCATCCAGGCAGTGATGCCAACCGGAATTTCCCAAGGACCCCAGTGGGCCAGTCTGTGTCTATGTGTGTATCAATGTATACCTATTTAACATTTATTTTATAGCATTGTTTGTGTCTTCAGTTATCTGAATTCTGTGTAATCAGACAATATGTCACATTAGACTACATTAATGTACACTTATCATTGTTTGTTACAGCTCCAGGTAAAGTTGTGAATCTGACTGTTGAAGCACTAAACTCATCTGCAGTAAATCTTACATGGTTTTTACCTCGACAACCACATGGAAAAATTACTAGCTTCAAGATTAGTGTCAAGCATGCAAGAACTGGAGCAGTCATAAAGGATACTACTGTGAAAGTGGAAGACATCTTGAATGGAACATTACCGGAATGCACTGTAAGTTTGCATTGTTTTGGCAGCTGAAGCACTCATGTATGACAGGTAAACAGTGTTTGCCACTTAAAGATTTGTGACATTAAATTTATGACATGTTCTTAATACCATATGATTTGTCTGGAAAAATGCAATGTTCAGAAAAAGTTGAATTCAAATAATGTGTTTTTCCACTGCCCTTATATGACCCTTATTCCTTACTAGAGAACTGAATAGAAGTAGCTAGTTAAATGTACTGTACATATGAGGTTATTTTAGCAAACCTTCTAAAAAGGAAAAGTGGAGGTGTTGCCCATAGTAACCAATCAGATTCTAGTTATCATTTTCTATCATGTACTATAGATAAATACTAGCTGGAATCTGATTGGTTGCGATGGGGACCACCTTTCATTTTTAGATGGTTTGATAAATCTAAGGCTGGGTACACACTACACTGTTTTCAGCTAATTATTGGCCCATTCAGACGATAAACAACTGATTGGCCCGATATCACAGTAGTGTATATCGTGGAACGATGAACGATCATCGTTCCAAAGCACAGATCATCGTTTGAGATGGTTGGTCGTACTGTTTAAAAAAAAATGTGGTGGCTAAGTAGTTAGCACTTTTGCCTCACAGTACTGGGGTCACGAGTTCAATTCCCGACCATGGCCCTTATCTGTGTGGAGTTTGTATGTTCTCCCCGTGTTAGCATAGGTTACCTCCGGGTGCTCCGGTTTCCTCCCACACTCCAAAAACATACTGGTAGGTTAATTGGATGCTATCAAATTGACCCTAGTCTCTCTCTCTCTGTCTGTGTGTGTGTTAGGGAATTTAGACTGTAAGTTCCAATGGGGCAGGGACTGATGTGAATGAGTTCTCTGTACAGCGCTGCGGAATTAGTGGTGCTATATAAACAAATGATGATGATGATGATGATAATGTCTGTCTAATTCTACAGTGTGTATGCACTCTGCAGAAATGGAACGATAATCTAGCTGTTTACCCGATGTTTGACAGTTGGTGTCAGGGATCCGGAGGCTGTCCATGCTTTGTGAGGTGCAAGTAGGGTTAATGCTGCCCTGTGTGCTGGTCCCCTGCTGTGTGGGTAGCACCACTTTTCAGAAGGGGGGTGGTCTAAGCTTGACTTTACTGCAGCACAATGGTTCAGCTTGTCAGCAGAGAGGGAGGAGGGAGTGTGGAGAGACATGTGCAGGGAAACCTCTCACTGAAATATTGCCTGTCAGCCTTGAAGGAGAGTTACTAACAAGAAAGGTGCACTAAAGTTAAAACAAGTAATTACTCTGCCTGAATAACATTATTATAGTAACAGATCTAATTTATTAAGGAAGAATTCTTGTTGAATTAGCTCTTTCTATCGCATAGAGTACCGTTGGTTTTAGGAAAGAACTGTTAACAAAGCTGTGGCTCATAAAAGGTTACATCACTTTTTGGAACACATTTATGGAACACATACAGGGCCGGTGCTAGGGTCCACGGCGCCCTAGGCATTTTTAAAAATTCGCCGCCCTCCTCCCTCCTCTCCTTACCTTTTCTCACCACCGCCGCCTCTCTGTCCTCCCCTCCACTCACTGACACTAGTAAGTGGAGGGGAGGAGACGGAGCAGAGAGGCGGCGGTGGTGACAAAATAGCCTCTTCCCCCCCTCCCCGTCCATCTGAATGCTGTGCGGCGGTCGTGACAGGTATGGTCAGCGGTCGCCGCACAGTTTTAAAGTATTTTAGAATTCTGTGGCGTCCTCCAGGCGCCCTCCAGAGCCTGGCGCCGTAGGCAAGTGCCTAACCTTGCCTAATGGGAGCGCTGGGCCTGAACACATAGGTAGCTTGCAGAGTAAGTATTCCTAATTTGTAATGTACTAGTGAATCAGAAGATAATAGTGACAGGTCTGCACAGTATTATATGTTATAATGTATTATTGATCGCTGTCTTATTGATCGCTAAATTTTTTTTAGGATAAGAGTGAATCTTTTTTATGGCGCACAACAAGCCCTTCCTCGACTCGTGGTCTCTCTACAACTACGGCTTCACTTATGTCACAGACCATACCCTCTAGGACATTTAACACCATCTGGAATGAACCAATCACATATATTGTGGGTCAGCTTAGACCATACACAACTTACTTATTTGAAGTTTCCGCTGTTACCAATGAACCAGGCTACATTGATAGTACAATTGTCAGGACACCAGAATCAGGTGAGTAAATCAAATATAAATTTGTTTTTCACTTGTAGAGAAAGAGTTGCACAAAAAGTTTACAGATTTTATCATATTAAAACCAAACAGACAGGACTTAATTAAATATGCATTTTCTTGATTTTTCTTACATATAATGATTTTGTTTGATAATCGCATGGATCTCTGGACACAAGTCTTTTATTATTAATTGGTGATATTAAATGAACAATTACATCCTCAGGCTGAACCAGCCAACTGACCTATAAATTTCCAATAACTATTTGCTGTTTCAAACCAACGTGTGGTTTGCTAAAGGTGCACTTAATGCACAATATAGAAATCTTTTTTGGCTTCAAAATAATTGGTTTCCAATCATAAAAACAAGTTCAGGTGCCAGAAAAGAAGGAGCTTCTGTTGTTTGTTCAAAATGTCTTAGACTCTACTGTGAGCAAGTACTTCATCATTTACTCTTATCCTGCCAGGTCTAATGTTATCAGTTTCATTTCTATCTCATTCTGAGGACTAAAACGTATGAGTTATAGGAATGCAATGTAGTGCTTCACTGCTGATGTATTTTTTTGAGAAATCCTTGCAGTATGGTTAATGTAAGAAGTACTTCTTGTATTTGTACAGTTGCTGTGATGTACAGAAAGAAGGTTAATCTATAGTAGCTGTATAGAATGGATTCTGCTCATAACAGGACTGTTGATACCAAGTGTGACTGAAGAGTTGAGAAAATATATGGAATGGAATGTTTTGTTTGGCATCTATTATGTTTAACTCAACTTTACTTTTATATATAGAATTACCAAGCTGTTTTATGTTTTCAAAGACTAAATACCTGGTTATAGATACCATTTAAGGTAGTCTTTTACCTGTAGTTCATAAAATACTAGGTAAAGCCATGTTTGTATAACATTTTCCATGTCAGGAACACTTTGCAATAAACTCACTCTAGGAACTGAAGGTATCAAAATAAGAAACCTCTTTGAAACACATTTTATTGGACACAACAACATAAATTTCAATATCACCAAGTTAATTGACACAGTTATATTATTATTAACTATAAATTAGTGCTGAGATGTAAGAGCGGATTGCTAACTGACTGGACAGGGGTCAGCAGGTGATCCGTTACAGTGCGGAGGAGTGGGAGTGGGAGAGAACCAGAGAGTGTGGACTTCCAGTGGAATGGGAGAAAAAGAAAACTTGGGGGCAACCGGAATGAATAAAGCTTGGAACGGGAATAGAGAACTGGCTTAATTAAAAATCAAAAAAATATTGTTGTAGGGTAAAAAAGACCTTAGGTATAATGAAGAGAGCACTGGATAGAGAACAGAAAACACTGGCAGATGAAGGTTAGAGCTGGTGTGAGGGGAATAGGATTCCAGGAGAGAACGATATATAATTAAGGGAGACAAATCTGGGGGTAGAAAATAGAGTCTTGTGGAGAGACGTAAGCTAGGAGAGGAAAGAAAAAGTGGGGCTTGTAAAAACCGGGTTACAAAAGACAACTTGGGTAGGAAAATGAGAGCTGGGATAGAAAAGTGAGAGCTGGAGTAGAAAAAAAGAGAGCTGGTTTAGAAAAGATAGACTCAGGATATGAAAGAGAGAGCCTGGGTAGAAAAGAGAGAGCCTGGGTAGAAAAGAGAGAGCCGGGGTAGAAAAGAGAGAACCAGAATAGAAAAGAGAGAGCTGGGGTAGAAAAGAGAGAGCTAGGGTAGAAAACAATGAGCCTGCAGGAGGAAAGTAATTTTTGATGACTTATAAAGAGCACTGTTGGAGATGGAGACAAAAACAGGGCAAATATGTATTTTTATCTATTTGTTTAGGTATTTCTGTATGTTTATTTATGTATAAACAACACTTTGTGACATAAACAATGATAGTAATTTGAATATAAAAAGTGTCTTTTGTATGGTTATTGAGGCAAATTTGTTTACTTTGTCCTGGAAGCATCCATTTGGAATTCCCCTACTACTGTTGTACACTTATATGCGCACAGCATGAGCTACATATCTGTGTAACCAGTACTGTAGCATTTCTTGCCTCATACAACACACTGACAGCCACATTAAATTGTTTTCTGTACTTGTCATTAGCGCCATTACTGACAGCAGTACACAGGCAATTCATTGTGATATCAACAGGTATATTTATTAAAGCGCTACAGGCGAGAGATGGGCAGATTCCTTGCCACATCTTAAATAAAATCACTGTTTGCTCATTACCAAGAAACACATGTACTCTGCAGTCTTTCAAACAGCAAGAAAAAAAAACATTAGAGCAAATAGTAACCTCATGTCATTTATAATGAATGTAATAATGAAATTCAGCTAAACTGTCAGTGATAGGAATCATAGGCTATCAGATTAGTCAGTGTAGGCAAGAGGAAAATGGCATAACTCAATGAAGGGTAAACAGCGAACAGGGGATGGTCACAGTATTCAGGAGGCAGTCCGGAGGTCAAAGGGGAGATGGCTACATGTATAGCCAGGCCAAAATCTGGTGGAACTTGTCTTCCCTATCATGCAGGCAGGTGGAAGGTGGTTTTTCCATACAAGCAATAAACCAAATGTAGGACTTTAGCAAAGAGACGTTGGGAGGGTCAACCTACTTCCACAAATTGGCAACCAAACAACGCACCACGGCTATGACATGAGAGGCCAACTTTACTGAGTGAGTGTCGATATCCTGGATAGGGTAACATTGGTCTTTCCTAACAGCACATTGGAGGGTGGAGGGCAGAATATTCCAGACTTCATCCTAGAAGGGGAAATTTTTGGGCATGATCACCAGATTTGTTTGAAGGTGCTCCAATGTCCATAGCTCCACCAGCAATCAGGAGAGGTAGACAGGTACATTTTAGAGAGTTTATTCTGAGTGACGTACCATCTAAAATAAACTATATAGGCGTTTTCTTTGATCAGGCTCATGGTGCAGAGAAACATAGTGAGTCTGGTTCATTAAAATACGCATTCTGAGCGCAACTTACGTTCTGTATTCTACGCACATATTTATGAGTTGCGCACTTCCGAATTCATCAAGTAACTGATCTCAAGATATGTAGCTAGATGAATTTGGGTGCAGTTGCTTAGCTCTACTACACAAAGCACTGTGCGATACATGAAATACCTATGTTGATTATAAAATCTATAAAAGAACATACAGGAAATAAAAAAATCTAGAATTAATGTCACCTGGTAATAATAAAGGCACTAATGATAAAACATAAAAGTGTTTTTTTTTGCTTTTATTCCCCATGAAATACATTTATTAGAACGTTATTAATGTCTACTGAACATACAAATAAATTTTACAGTTCCTTGTAATTGCAAAATCATGTTACAGGATGTATACTGTCATCAGTAATGATGACAGTATACACTGTCATCATTACTGATCGGGACTTAAACTAGCCGAAAAGCTGGTGCAAGATATATGGCAAAAAATCAAGTAAAAATCACGGCCGGGGCTGCATCCGCTCGAGTTTGACACACCCTTTTTGTACATTCAGGATGGAAAAACGACCCTTCCCTACCCACTTCACTCCCCAAAGTCGAAGGCTGTAGTAAGTGCTCCTTGTGGTTGCTATCGCAGGAACTTTGCTTGTGTACACATCCGTATAGCTCTGTTTCTCTGCCATATCTGCCAGTTCTGGGCATGCACAGAGTGATTCTGCATACTATACACTCAAAATAAGCAGATACATGCCCTAATGAATCAAGCCCAGTATCTCAAAAGGGGAAATCGGGTGAGCAGGACCGACAGATAGGAGCGTTCGAAGAAAATCAAAGATCATCAGCACCTGTAAGCAGTGGCTATGTACTACAAATAATGGCAAGGACGGCCAGTTCTTATTCATAAAATCCCATTTTCCTTCATAAGGGGCGAAACGCATTTGGAAGCCTGTCGCTTCCAACTCCGTAACATTGCCCGCATCCGCCCCTTACTCTCTCAAGATGCCACCAAAACTATCATCCATGCTCTCATCATCTCCCGTCTCGACTACTGCAACCTCCTCCTTACTGGCCTCCCCTGCTCCCGCCTTGCCCCCCTCCGCTCTATACTCAATGCGGCTACGAGACTCATCTTCCTCTCACGCCGCTCCTCCTCTGCCTCCCCTCTCTGTCTTTCCTTACACTGGCTCCCCTTCCCCTACAGAATCCTTTTCATACTCCTCACCACCACTTACAAGGCTCTCTCTCAGTCTACTGCCCCTTACATCTCTAACCTCCTCTCCATTCACACTCCCGCCTGCTCCCCGCGCTCAGCCAATGATCGCCGCCTCTCCTCCACTCTGATCACCTCTTCCCACTCTAGAATCCAAGACTTCTCCCGCGCTGCTCCCCTTCACTGGAACGACCTCCCTCGCTCCATTCGTCTCTCACCCAATCTGTGCTCCTTCAAGCGGGCTCTTAAAACTCACCTGTTCCTTAAGGCCTACCAACCATCCACTTAACCTCTCACCTCTTCTGGTTCTCCCCTGCCCCCTTTCTCTCTCCCCGTTGCTTCACTGGCTCCCTTATGTACCTGATTCTGTTTACCCTCCCTTAGGATGTAAGCTGGTATGAGCAGGGCCCATCTTCCCTCCTGTCTCCATACCTGTTCTTCCACTCCGTCTCTACTGTATCTGCCTGCCTGGAGTTTCTGAAGTACTGGTACTTTGTGTTTATTGTTCTGTACTGTCTTACCCTGTATAGTCTACTGTTTGTACCATGTACGGCGCTGCGGAAACCTTGTGGCGCCTTACAAATAAACGATAATAATAATAATAATTTGTAAAACAACATTTATACATCTTTATTGCTTTTGAAAACCTACAAGCCATATTGGACCCCTCACGGTTCCATCTATACCTGTACTGGTAACAGCTTTATCTGCAGTAAGTGCAAGTTTTAAAAATCAGAGCAGCCGGCGTTTACTTACATGGAGCACGCATGCGCCACCTCCGTTACTGTACATTGACTACGGGGCTACAAATGAAACAACCCACCTGCAGCGAGATGAGGAAAGGAAAGTAAAACCCGGACAGCAGGAGGAGGACACTACAACCCGGTTGAGCCTCACAAACATCAATACGTTAGTTTTATACACAGACCATTTATTTCCAATTTTCTAGACTTATGTACTTTTCTTCTTGCTTGGAAACCCCTGCGAGCAACACGTACTATTTCACTCTATATCTGGCAATTCCACCGTTACAAAGTCCATTTTAGAAGGAACAGACTTTATGTATGGACATCGACTCAATTAGATTATATATCATATCTATATCATATCTATATCATATCTGGACTGCTTTTTATATTTATATATTTTCATGCCATGCATGATTTTCCATCTCAACTACAAGCCATTTGACCATTGATAATACTATCCACCACCGGTTTATGAATTGAGCTTTAATAATATTAATTATTATAATAAATATATTAATATTAATATAATTATTATTTAATAATATTTGTTTTGGACAGAACTCTTGTTTGTTTTTAAAAACTATATGTCAATAAATATAACCAACTCTTTCAATTGTTACATTTACACCTCATTCAATGCGGCCAGAACCTACACTTTCTATTCTACAGTCATTACTGGAGGGACTCCCATCTTCTACTATATAGGTTCTACTACATGGCTGCACATACACTTATAAGGAATCGTGGCCACATCCATCCAGCGATTGAAGAAAATACCTAATCTGCAGATACTCAAAAAAATTCGGATTGAGGCTGGGAAGTTTAGCATGGAGACCATTAAAGGATAAGGGGGTTCCCTGGTCCAAAATATCCCCCACAAACAGTATGCCTGGGTCACTTCAGACCTGGGAGGAGGACCTAGAGAGTCCTGGAGGAAAATAGGGCTTGAGCCATAAAGGAAAAATGGGCAAGTGTCGTTGACAAGTCTCCCAGGTTCCAGCAGCAAATGATAAAATAGGAGAATGTTTCATAAGGGCGGAGAAAGAGGTTGGGGAAGCGAAAGAGGCCACAATTTGACTACGGTGGGTCGCCCAGTAGTAGACTTTGAGATTGGGTAATCCCCTGCCCCCACGAATTGTGGGTTTCTTAAGAGGCACCAGCTTGACTCTGGGAGACTTGTTGTTCCAGACAAAATTAGCCATGTGTATTTAAATGCAGATAATTCTGACAGAGGGAATCTAACAGGGTGTGTCTGAAAGAGAAAGAGAAACTGAGGGAGGATATCCATGGCAATAATCCTGCCCAGCCACGATATAATCATAGAGTGCCAGCAAAATAGATCCAATTTTATTTTAGTAAAGATACACGGGTAGTTTTCCTAGCATAGGGACTCATAAGAGGTGGTGATATAAACAAACCGATATATTATCCTCTTCTTTTGCCACCTAAAACTGAATTGGTAGGTTAGCTTTCGACTTTTGCAATATTAAGAAAAGGTTTCTATAGTGTTCCATTTCACTTAACAGGTTAGGAAGAGAAATTCTTGGCTGCTGGAGAATCAGCAAAATGCCATCATCAAAAAGGGATAATTTACTTTCCAAGTTCCCTGTGTCTACACCCCATATATTTGGGGAGGCCATAATAGTAGCTGCAAGATTTTCTATGACAAGGGCAGAGAGAAAGGCGACAGCCCTGGCGGATGCCGTTACTGATAGAGGCAGGGTCTGATGGAGAATCATTGACCTTGCAGAGGGGTGAGAGTATAGAGTATGTTTGCCTGATAGAAATTACCCAGAAAAGCCAAAGTGGATTAAATTGTGAGACATGAATTGCCATGATATCCTGTCTTCAAAAAATAAAATGATGTACAATCAGCTCTGCCTGTATGAGACAATGAGACAATAAGGTGCCCAATTTTTTGAAGAACTTGGGCTGCTCCTGGATTAGGGTATACAGTTTCACAAGGGTTCAGGATAAATTGTTTAACTTGCCAATTATGATAAAAAAATCTACCCTCTTTATCTATGGGAATCAAGAAGGTCAATGGCGAAAAGAATCAGATCCCTCTTCAAGGCGTGGAGGTTACTACGAGTTCAGCCCTATTACATTGTAGGATACAATTTATAAAATCATGAACAAGTTAACGGAGAAGGGTTTGGCAATTAAAACATGAATTTAAATGGCAGAATCGAATGATCTAAGAGGAAAGGGTGATGTGACGACATGAAATAGAAGGGCAAAGGAGTAATGATGGAGGAGATCAGGGAATGGAGAAGGCAGTTGGGTATGGTGGGAAGAAAGGAACTATATCATAGGTATCTGGGGGCCAGTTGTGTGCTGAAAGCTGTATGGGGAGAGTGGTCAGCAGGAGGAGAGGAGTATTGTTTCCGAGGTGGGCATGGGATAAAAAGCCAAGTCGACAACATCAAGAGGGCAGGGTGAAGCCCATACCAGGTAGTGGAATAAGCAAAACATAACTATATACAAGAACAGTCACAGTTAAACTTTTGCAGGACAGGCTCGAGGTCAGCAGTCAGTAAATATTAAAAAACAGCAAGTTCAGTCTTCAGGAACAGTGAGTCACATTTTACACCAGCAGGAGTCCATCTGTAGGAGAATGAGAGAGAGAGAAAGAGAGAGAGATAAAAGGAGACTGCCAGAGGGGAAAGCACCATGGATGGGGTCTCACGTATTGTTGACTCCAAATTTGAAGTGAGCAATCATGACAACGAGCAGTCAAGAAGCTCATTATATACTCTCCAAAGGGCTAATGTGAGCTCTCGAGGGTAAAGCTTGAGCAGAAACTGCCATAGATGAAAAATCAAACTGAGGGAGTCACATTGGAAACACTTCCAAAGTATTATGGGCAGGAGAGGAAAGTCATTAAGAGGAGGGTCTTTGAAGATTAGCGGATCTCGGGACTGTAAACCATTCCAACCCTCTAATCTGCAGAGTGGCAGCCCGCAACTCGGTGGATGGTTGGGATGAGTAAGATGGGTGTCCCGAGACGAGGCCAATCCAATGGAACAGGGATTGAGCCTTGGGTGAGAACTTGAAGAAAGTTGATGATCTTGATGCCACAAGGAAAGGCAGAAGGGGAAGCTCCAGCGGTAACGTATATTATTACTCCAGATAATCTGGGTAACTGGTACAAGATCTTTTTGTCTGGCTTGAGTGCTTGGAGACAGATCCTGGAATATCTGTAACTTGTGGCCCACAAATGTCAAAGACTGCAGTTTTCTAGCAACACGAACGTTCATTTCCTATTATGGTTTTGGTCTGTTGACTGGGGTTTTAGCGCTTTATGAGCCCTGTCCAAGAGCAGGTGTTGTTCCAGCCCCTCTGGCGCCAGTTGTGAGAAAATGTACTTGAGTTATTGATATAAGTGTAGAGGCTGGACCGACTCAGGAATTCCCTTTATTCTCAAACTGTTCCATCGGGCCCGATTATTCATGTTCTCCTGATGCCTCTTGAACAAATGCCAGTTTGTTTCTAATATGTAGAATATCATCTTCATTCCAGTTTGGGAGTACTCAACATCTTCTAATCTCCTCTCTACCTGGTGGGTACGGTTGCCAAAAAAGGTAACCTCAGCTCGAAATAAATGAAGAACAGTTTGGACTTCTAAATTGATTGAAAGCTTGAGCCCCTTCATTTGCTTGATTAGGGTCAGTAAATCCCATCTGGTGATAAGAGCTGTGTCACCCTACTCACGTTCAGAGTCGAAAGAGGTTGGTCAAGAGGTTGGTTTGCCCTCTCAGGTCTAGATACAGGAGTTGGTAGCTTTGAAAAACACAGAGGAAGGCCTTTGGCGTGGGATTTTCTACCTTGCATGATAGAGGAGGGAAGAATGCTTCATTCAACGGTATACATAAGGTTAGGTATAGCAGAGCCAGATTCAACGGAGGGATAAAATACAGAGAGCGAGCCCGCTTGAACAGGAGAGATCACATGAAGCTAGTTCAGAACAATGGTGCTGAATAATCCCCTCCCCTCTGCCAACATTCATTGGTTGATTAAACCAAGGAAAGGAGTGGTTGAGTGTGGAATTCACAGGCCAAGAAGTGCAGATTGGAGAAGTCCACAAAGTCAGTAGGTTAATGCAGACATTGGGTCCTGACAGGGGGGCAACAGGGTAGGTCAGGACTTGTGTGAGGAAGGCAGTGCACCTGAGATCTTCTGCATCAATAAACAGCCATTTGAAACTTAATATCAGTCTGGGAGAATAAACCGTGAGATATATAGAGAGCATAACACTATGAGAGCCGTGCAGGTTAGCAATTAAAAATGAAAATTATTCCGAGAGTAGATGAGAGAGCTGCACTATGAAATATAACCACAGGGTGGCTCACTATATGAGGAGATGGAAAACATTCTTAATATATCTTCCTGTTACAGGGATTTAGAGCCCTACAGGGGATCTGGTGACAGGTATAGCAAGATGGCCATCGGATTTTTGGCGGCTTCATGTCAATAGAACGGTAGATTGGATGATGCTGAACCAACAATCAAGGCCTGTGTGGAAACAAGTCTCCACTGGAGAGAAATACTGGGAGAGACCCTTGTGGACTTATGGAGGTCAGGAAGATTGATGGAGCCCGCACTTCTTCATGCCAACTGCTACCCGGAATACTCACATGGGATCCCAAGCACAGCAGGGATCTGCAGTATGACTCCACCACATTCTTTGCACTCATGTCTCAAGAAGATACTGTTTGTTCTGCTATTGGTTCCGTAGTACATTATAATTGGGAATTCACAGTCTCAATTTTCAAAAAATATTGTTATTCAATAGGATCTGTGGATGTTTCAGGAAATCTGTTAGACAAATGTAATTCATATAGCATTACAGTTGTGTGGCTCTGTTAAGAGCACACCACTATAGTAAGATTAAGCACGGGCCTAACAAGATTTAGGGGCGTAGGGGTAGAGCCAACAGCAAGGCGTGAAAGCACTGAGAATAGGGCATCACATGGGGGGAATCTATAAGACTCTGGTTTCCCTGCGTTTATAGAGAGCGGTGACAGCAAGTGGGGTATCTCATAACAACAGGACACCCCAAGTAAGTGACCACACAACACCAGACCAGAGTGGTTTCACACATATATGCAAGAGGAGGGTGGTATCTGTTAAGGAATCATTCTCTTCACTAATAGAAATTGTGAATGATCTCAGAAAGATTTGTTATTTATGATTCATCAGTAGGACTCTTTGTAAAACATACTTGTTTAAGTTTAAGGAATCTGCAGTATTTAGAAATAAAACCATTCACAAACGTTTTATGTGATGTGACACACACGATACATGATACATCCTTTATGACTCACCAGTGTTTAAACATTTTAACAAAAAAAGAAAATGTTCATTCGAAATATGAGGTAAATCTTAGCAATATCCTTTAAGTTTCCATTGTGATATCATTTATATTTACATTTATATGCCTCAGCTTCATTTAGTATTGAAAAAGTAGGCTAATAGACCACATGGCACCAAAGCGACAACGTGACAGAGCGACAAATATTGAAAACATAATTTTTGGTTGGAAACAATTGTTTGACTGCTGGGAGAAAACCTTGCCACAACATGAAATAACGATAACGCAAAAAAGCAACAAATCTTGTTTTATGAGCAGCATTTTTGGTCAATTTACAAAGTATTTGGCTAATATATAAAATCTGCTTCACATTACAAATCGGACTCAGGTGACCCTGCTTGTAACATATGAACACAGACCAAAGGTGCAATTTGCTTCAATATTTGTTTTAATTTTTACATCTAAACCTTGAATAGTTTTATCATTTACATTTCTTGTATGTATTGTATTGTTTGTTTCTAATATCTCATGGACATTGCTTTTTTGCTCTAGGGGAAATTGGCATAATTGATTACACAGGTCTGCAGCCAAAAAGCTGTTTTCCTAATTTTATCTGATTCTTATTTTTTTTAGAGTGCTGAATTCGAAAATGACCACCGCTTTTTCCTGGGACGTCAGGTTTTTTCACAATCGAAATGTGCCTTGGTTAAACAGGTAGCTGGAAATCGCTAAATTTCAAATTCATCATACTTGGGGAAAAAAAACTGAAAATGGAAAAACAGATTTCATTTCACTGCCAGTGCTCCCAAAAACATGAAAATACATGTTTATTGGTCCTGATGGTGATAACTGCATTGTTGAGTGTGCTTGCTAGGGCCTGCCTGTACATGTTCTTTCATGCATTAACTTGTTCTCTGATTCCTCCACAATCTTGTTTTTCATTTTAGTCGTCATCCTACTATTGTCTGTTGGTTCAAAATTAGTGCAATGCCTCCAAGAAAGTGTGTAAATTCGCCTGACAGTTTCTGTTTCATATGTGGAGAGTTCATGGTGAAAAAGCAGCAGTTGAATATTACGGATTTTGTTAAGAAAGTTTATTTCATTTATTTTAAATTAAAACTTGGTGACCAAGATAAAGTTTGGGCTCCTCATAAAGTATGTAAGCAGTGCGTCGAAGATCTTCCTAATTGGTCAAAAGGCAAGATAAAAGCTTTTCGATTTGGAATTCCTATGATGTGGCGCGAGCAAAAAAATCATAGTGATGATTGTTTTTTCTGTTCCTGTGATGTGAAGGGGTACAATTCAAAGTGGAAGTGCACCATCACGTATCGCAATCTTCCTTCTGCTATTCGTCCCATTCCCCATGGTCCAGACATCCCTGTGCCCGACCCTTCTACAAACCTGGATTAAGTCAATTGGCCTGACGAGAATGGAACTGTACCTCAGCCTGAAGATGGATCAAGTTCTTTAGATGTTGAAGTTGACGAACCAAAACTTTTCTCGCAAGAGGAACTCAATGATTTGGTGAGAGACCTAGATCTACCTAAGCAATCTGCTGAATTACTTGGTTCTAGACTTAAAAGCAAAAATTTGTTGATGGAAGGTACATCTTTTGCATGGTACAGACATCGGGAAAAAGACTTTCTGTCTTACTTTTTTCATGGGGGCAATTTGGTGTTTTGCTCTGATTTAGAGGGGTTGATGGCTCAGTCCCACATTCAGTATGATTCTTCTGAATGGAGGCTTTTCATTGACTCTTCCAAAAGAAACTTAAAAGTAGTTTTACTTTACAATGGTGGCCGTTATGCGTCCATTCCTGTTGCTCATTCGGTGTACCTGAAGGAGACTTATGAGAACTTGGAGTTGGTACTCAAGAAAGTGGGTTATCAAAACCAAAACTGGTTAGTATATGGGGATTTAAAAGTATTGTGTATGCTGCTGGGACAACAGGCTGGGTACACCAAATACCCTTGTTTTCTATGTTTATGGGACAGTAGAGACTGACAAAAATCACTGGAAGCAAAAACAATGGACACCAAGAAGTCTAGTTGTTGGTGAAAAGAATGTTCTCAGAGATACATTGGTATCCCCTGAGAAGGTTTTATTACCACCACTCCATATAAAATTAGGAATAATGAAGCAATTTGTTAAGGCACTTCCCAAAGATAGCGAATGCTTCAAGTACTTGGGATCCAAGTTTCCAGGTTTAACGGAGGAAAAACTGAAAGAGGGGGTTTTTGTTGGCCCGGATATTAGAAAACTCATATCCAGGAAAGACTTCATCAGTTCAATGACTCCAACTCAAAAAGAAGCGTGGGTTGCCTTTACTGTGGTCATAAAAAACTTTTTGGGAAACCAAAAGGACCCAAATTACAAGGAAATGGTGGAAACAATGTTGAAAGCATTCCACAAGCTTGGTTGCTCCATGAGCTTAAAAGTCCATTTTCTCAACTCAAACCTTGACTATTTTCTTGAAAATTTGGGAGCAGTGAGTGAAGAGCAGGGAGAACGTTTCCATCAAGATATAAAAGAAATGGAAAGAAGGTATCAAGGGAAATGGAGTGTTACAATGATGGCTGACTACTACTGAATGTTGTGCAGGGATCTTCCGGAAGGCACCTACACGAGGAAAAGCTCAAAAAGAAGTTTAGAGTTTAAAAAAAAGACAATTTCACAAGCAATCTACCTGAGTGTGGTGTTAATTTTGTTGTCACCTGTGCAAATGAGTTAATATTTTTCATGTATATAAAATATTTGCGTTGAGATTTTTTTAAACGATGACCACCCGTTTGTTCAAAAACCTGACGTCCCAGGACAAAACGGCTGTCATTTTTGGATTCAGCGCACCAAAAAACGTAAGAATCAGTCAACTAAACCAAAACAGCTGTCCAAAAAATTTTTTTTGCAGACCTGTGTTATTTAAGAGTCGTGCTTGTGGAGATTAATAGTGATACTTACAGTAGAAGGATCTAAACAGAATTTTTTTTAATCCAAATTAACTGTATTTTCAATTCTTAACAAGCAGAGAACAGCAGAAATCTACACAAGTCAATTTTTTTTTTTTTTAATAAATCATTTAGGGGCTACATGGAAGTACATATATTATGTGGAATACAATGTAATGTTTTTCCAAGTAAGCCAAAATTTGCTTTACCTTTTCAGTGCCTGAAGACCCCCCTCAAAATGTTGTTAAGGGCAATATCACAGCAAGATCTTTCTCCGTGACTTGGGATGCACCAACTATTGTGACAGGAAAATTTAGTTACAAAGTTGAATTGTACAGTCAGGCTGGTAAGTAATAATCAATGTTATTACTTTCATACATTTGTTCATTACTTTCATTACGGTGTTCTACATGGAATTATAGAATAAGAAATATACTGCATTACTTTCACTTAGAGCCATTTACACTACCAGTGCAATGTAGTGGTTTTTGTCACCTAGAATGTAGGTTGCTGGTCTCCACTTCTGTGTCTTTCCTTTCATTGTTTGGAAATGGATTGCTTGCAGCCTTCCCTCATACATGATTGTTATCCTGTGGGACCAATGCTGATAGGTGTAGTCTGGGTGCCTAATGCATGAAGCCAGGTCAATTGAAATGAAGGCCTGCACTATACCATTGATTAATTGCTTTTATGGGTTGTTGATTGCAACTCATACTTCTGTTATCGACTCCACATCAAAAAGTCACAGCTGTAAAGTTAGTATAGCAGTTTCAAGTAGCTAAGTACAGTGCAGGCCTGGGTGGGGATAAGGAGGCAGAGTAGGTCTCAGGCTCTCACTTTGGAAATGTGCCAGTTAGGATGCAGGAGAAATTCAGCCATAGATCAGTGCAAATCAGTCTGCCCAACATTAAGTGTTTGGGTATGAGGTTAGGAATGTTATTCAATCCCTAGACACAAGTTTACAGGCGTTTCCCATCAGTCAGATCCCATGGCTGTCTTAGATGGTAATAGGAGTCTGAATATGTAGGCCTAGATAACAGCACTATGCATTGCTGTTATTGGGTGCCTTAAAACTGAAATACAGGGCATGATTCACATTTGGATCCACATGATCAGAAATGGACCTCAATGAACGCAATTGCATGCAATTCATGTCAGAATGTAAATAGCAATTACGACTATCTACAACTGGAATGGTTGAACCCAGGAGGGAAGGGGTCGATGAACGTAGGCAATGTACAATAAGGCGTGCCATTATAGGTATGACTGATTTAAGTCCTGGGCTTCTCTAAGGTACATATTATTTTAGCCGTATCATTTGCACCAGTGACAGGGCAAGTGTAAGTGCCAACTGGTAGTGATGACTGTCACGGCATCGTCTTTGTATTAAAAACTAGCTGTATGCGTGCCACTAGATAGCAAAGCATATGTGCATGCAACTGGGAGTATAAAAACACATTGTATGTATAGTACACATTATGAACATCCTGATTTCTGTTTTTAATGTAAAAAAATAAATGTTAAAACATATTTTTTTAATGATTATATTATTATGAGTTAATTTTTTTTCTAGCATTTTTTTTGCATGCATTATGATGAGACTTTATTTTGCACATATGCATGTAAGTATCGTGAACTGTGTTCTGTCAATTAACATGCAGCAAATATTGTTTAGGCAGAGCGTAGCTACATCAAGAAAAAAACTGAAACAGATATTGAGATCCGTTTGGGTTTTAGTACAGTCGGAACTACTCTTAAGTTCCTTGCTTGTTTTTTTAAACGCAAGTTGCATTCAGGTTGCGTTCGAACATGAATCAGGCCAGCAGTGTTCAACAGTTAAATCGTACTATAGGATAGTTGGCAGAGGAAACTTAACCTCGGCTCCCCTAATATGTCATCTTATCTCACCAGTATATTGTGTATTCATTTATTAGTCACCCATTCGCTAATGCCTGAAGCTCACATTCCTAAAAGTAAGAAAAAGTATAAAGAAAGTAATCCACATTTAACTATTGTGTCTGCTGCAGAACTCCTGAAATGCGTATAACCCTAAAAATTGCCAACCTTATGTAATTATTTCCAACCTTCACAAGTGTTTGTAATTTTGTAATCTGGATAATGTTAACTTTATCCATGATATAATTCACACTAGAGCCCCAGTGAACAGCACATTGGGTGAGCCCTTATTGTGTTTTGTATGTTAGGTGAAGGCTGTGGGAACTGGGACAATGGCATGTTGATTCTCCTTTTCTAATAGAATGTGGCTATATTCTTCATTAAACTGGCAAATGTTTCACACTGAAATGAGCACATGAAACATTTCCTTTGTCTCACAAACTGAATGCTTTTCCCATCAGGTCGGGTTCTGGATAACAGCACAAAAGATCTCAAGTTTACTTTTACTAACCTGACTCCTTTCACGAGCTACGAGGCATACATCAGCGGAGAAACAAGTGCAGGTGTTGGGCCCAGATCCAATATATCTGTTTTCACTCCAGCTGAAGGTATCTGTTTTTGTTACAGTAGTTTATAACTTGCTGCCTAAATATATAATGTGCAAAATATACAGTATATTGTAATGGCAGATAACAGAAAATGTTATAGCAAAACAGAATAAATGTTGTTTTTATAATTCTGATCAAACGTGAGACCATCGTAATTGTGGTGAAGCACAATTGGTGGAATGCCCACAAAACAGAAACAAAGTTGCTATTGCAGGTACAATTAGATTTATTCTTCTAACAGTTCCAGAACTGTTATCCATTATTTGGCTTCACTGCGCATGGACGGGGTCTCTGCACATGCTCAGAACAGCCAGGGCCTCCTGACCAGATGGATTTACTATGCATCTGATACCCTGATGAATACAGGCATAGCGAGCTCTTGCTCATCTCTTTTTTATTCTGTTCTTTAATGAAGAATGGAGGCAGCATAGTTACACAGTGGTTAGCATTGCTGCCTCACAGCGCTGGGATAATTATTTAAATTCCAACTAGGGCCCTATCTGGGTGGAGTTTGTATGTTCTCCCCGTGTTTGCATGGCTTTCCTCCAGGTGCTCTGGTTTCCTCCTGCAGTCCAAAAACATACCGGTTAATGGGCTGCTGACAAAATGCACCCTTGTCTGTGTGTGGTAGGGAATGTATACTGAAAGCTCTAGTCTAGAGATGCTCAGGCTCGGTTCCTCGAGAACTGAACACACCCGAACTTAGGGGATCCGAGTACTGAGCCGAGCCGGCTAGGTACTGTGACGCGCCCTCGGAAATGAAAACGAGGCAAAACGTCATTGTGATGTTGTCGGATCTCGCAAGTTTTTAATTCCTTTTTAAGATCCAACATAGCGAGAGGTGGGAGGGATGGCGGACCCTTATTTTTCTTTTCTGCCACTGCTGTGTGCCAATGTGTCCTAGATGTGCTAGGAACTGCCATGTGTTTGTGTCATTGCTCTGTCGCTTAGCATCCAGCCATGTCGCTGCAGTATTTGCCCGAAAGTGTATGAAAATAATATTGTGGCCTGTCAGGTGGTCTAAATTGACTGCAAATGACTTGAAATTAGTGTTATTGTGGTTAATAATAATGTAGGAACAAAAAAAGATCCAAAACACATGAGGGCGGTTTTGACAAAACCAAAACCAAAACACTAAGTTAATCCAGATCCAAAACCAAAACCAGTATACGGGGGTCAGTGAGCCTCTCTACTCTAGTCAGGCAGGGACTGAAGTGAATGATTACATAGTCTCTGTACAGATCTGCATAATATGATTGGTGCTATATAAACAACAACAACAACAACAATAATAATAATAATAATAATAATAATAATAATAATAATAATAATAATAATCACATCACAGGCCCTCTCCTTCTCTCCACAAAAAACATATTGATTGAGTAATCTGATCCTAGTTAAGGGTACTTCATGTTTTTATTTTACTAATATTGAAATGAAAACTGATTATCTAAAATATTGTATAGTGGGAAATATTACTTTCATTTTAATGTTAATAATGACAATATTTCTTATTTAGTTTAGGAACAATAAGTCCAAAACTGTACTCTCTGAGCAGTGACATTTGCATTGTATCCACATGGTGGCAGTATGTACTAGTACATAACATCATGCCCAAGCATTGCTCACTGTGATCTCCTAATGTTTTTTAAAATAAATTTGAGCACTGAGCAAACAAAGCAACATTTAGTAATACGCTTTCAAAGTGAAACTTTGTGCAATATATTATACAGATGGTTCCAATCTTACAAAACATGGAAAAAACACTTTCTCTCCAGCTACCCATTCTTAATCCATAAAAGAAAGGGGCTTTTATGTGCTGCAGTGTGAATAAGTAGATTTTTTACTACTGCATATTAGTGAAACATTTGCTTATTGTTTTGTAAACTGTACGGCAATATCTTAAGGGTTAACAATATTCATAGGAGCTTTGTAAAGAACTATCCACTCATTGCCATAATCTGTTCAAAATGTATGCTTAAAAACTAGCATAAATATTCTGTAAGCCTTGAAAAATTTTATATTTATTAGTTAGATTCATTTGAAAGTTTGGCCATGTGGGGGAATTTTGGAATGAGTGATGTGGGTGTGCAGAGGTTGTTTTGGGGCTATTTGTTTATAACTGAAATCAAGGGTAATGCGCGATCCTTTTGTAGGGAAACACATGTGGCCATTGAAGTGTATCACCATCACTGGTCTAATTACTCTGAACTTGCAGTACAGCAAGAACCTTGCTGATAGGATAGGTTAAACAAAAGTGCTGATGTACACCCAAAACAAAAAAGAACCCGCATTTCCATATAAAACCACAGGATACAGGAAAGAACCTGCTCCAAATAATTACGGGCAAAGTCTAAGCTTATATGTTATTATTTTTGTCTCTTTGATTCTACTCTTATCCATTGTAATATTGCTGTACAGAGTGATTAAGGCTACATACATCCTAGTGTTATAGTTGCAATACAGATTTTACTGAAAGTACAAATACATACAAACTGGTTTAGATGGGTTTACAAATGTGTTCAATCTGCATTTTTTTAAACTCACATCTGCAACAAAACAGGAAGTTCTTACCACTTAATATCCACATCTCAATGCGTTTTGAGATGAATGTAAATTTTCAGCTGCACTGACGTAGGTCAGATGCACTGAAATGGAACAAGAAATGTCAAAAAAGAAAACAAAACCAACCCTCTGCAGTGCAATGCAAGTTAAATGCAAATATTTACTTTAATATTTGGTACACTGATTTTCTTTTCACATCCCTTTACATGTACTTAACTTCAGTTAGAAACGCATCATAAATGTAGATATTAATGCCAGTGTTTAATGACTACACTCATTGTAGATACATAAAAATATACAAAGCTTAAATAGGACCTGTCACAAGGTTCGGTGACGTTATTTACTTCTTTACTACATCATGCCTTCTGCACAATTTAGTTGGCAAAAAATAAAGTGTACCCCCATTTGCTCGGGAAAGACCATGTTAAGCGCTATTCTCTCACCTAGGCAGGTTTCTTCCTGGCAACATAGCAGGAGAGCTTTGAGGTATAGAGGAAGCCAACTACTCTGGGACGCAAAACTCTCCTTCTGAGTCAGGCTCTCAGACTGCACCATGTTAAAACCCTGGTAGACTTCTGATATACCTCACTGCTCTCCAGCTGTGCTAGATGCAGGAAGCATGCAAAGCCGAGAGCATAACAGCATACTTGCCAACCTTTTTAAACTTCTTTCTGGGAGTTCCCAAGCAGGGGGGCGTGGTTGGAGGGTGGGAGGGGTGGGGCGCGACGAATCACATCTTTTGACCCCGCCCCCATGACAAAATGAATTTTTTGTCGCGGGGGAGGGGCCAAAATGACTATTCACCGAGAATTGCGTCATTTTGACAGCAAGATGCCATTTGCGGGATATTTGCCTGCTCTCCCGGGAGTCCGGGAGACCTACCCGAATTTCGGGAGTCTCCCGGACATTCCGGGAGAGTTGGCAAGTATGTATAACATACTCTCACCAGGCAAACAGGGTTTCCAAGCTTTGGAAACTAAATAGTGCCCTACTAAATAGTGCCTTAGGACTATGGGGATATGGCCTGGTGATTTTCTTTAAACCAGATGACTAATCATAGTGTAATTCATATCCCAGCGAACAGAGAAGGGAGAAGAAAATGAGAACCCAGTCTGTTTTCTTTTTAAATACACTTGATAAATGTTTCTTGTCACCTCCAGCTCAGGGTACATATCATAGAAGTAACTTTAGCATATTCTTATATTTCTTCCAGAAAGTAAATCAAGGTAATACCATTTTTATTTTTACATTGGCTTTTATGGGCTCATTCATATGTTTGCTATTGTCATGCATTTACAATGCAAATAAATAAAAATTAATTATCCTTTCCTTGTTTTTTACATTTAAGCCCCGTCTAAACTCTAGTGTGCTTTTTAGAATGCAGCCTACAGTATTCTTTTGCATGTTTACTTGAGGTTTTTCGTTTAACCACTATCATTGTATAGAAAGCCGTGCAGAATAGAGTATTATAAATGTACACAGTGAATCAGTGGCGGAACTCCCATTGGTGCGGCGCACCGGGGCCCATGGAGGTAATCGAGCCCACTGCACGGCAGATGCAAAGGCGGAACTAGTGAGCTGTGGGCCCTGGTTCACGCCTCCCCACTTCCCTGCACCGGGGCCCACAGCTCACTAGTTCTGCCTCTGCACTGAGGGCCTCATTTAGAGTCGGAAGCAAAGTCCATTTAGGCACATTGACCACAAAACCACTATCACGCATGTGCAGCAAGCACCATATCCACCTGCATCTTGGACGCAATTTACAATTGCGACAGCTTGCGGCTCACTACGAGGGAAAGGGTAGAACATGGAATTGTGAAGGCGTGAACTTGTATAATATAGATACAGGGGGTGTGACCCTGTAAGTAAATCCTGGACGCAGTAAGGAGCAGACGCAACACACGTCAAAAAAGGCCTAAAAATGTGCAACAGGAATTAGGTGGCGCAAGCAGTTAGCTAGCTGCACAAACTGCTTGCAACTCGTTAGGGTATTATGAGTGGGATGCAACTGGGGTTGCATGCCACTCGTAAAACCCTGCCAAGCTGTGGCACAATCCCACTCCTACACATCTTAGACACACATTGCGTCCGACTCTAAATGAGGCTCTGAATGTATATCCTATGTAATATATAACACACTGTGATGTGCTGTTCTGTTTCGCCAGGAGTGTGAGTCACACTCCTAAAGTTAGTGCATGATAAATGACTTATAGTTACATTATATTTTACAGTTGCAATTACTCATGCAGATGATACACTTTGAATTGTCTTTTTCCACCTGCTTAAACTGTCATAAAAACAACAACAAAAGAAACAGTTCTAATTTTTTACATTTTATTTTGAACTATTTATACATTATTTTTATATAAATATAATATTGTAGAAAATAGTCCAAAATAAGATTTTAAAAAGTAGAACGGTTTTCTTTTGTTTTTAAACAGTTTATGCAGGTGACATATCAAAATATAATGTGTACTATCATCTGAATTAGTAATTGCAACTGTAAAATATAATCTAAATATAATGCATTCGAACTGTTATCACTACCTTTATGAGTGTGACTCACATTCCTGGTGAAAGAGCATAGCATGATTGAAGTGTGTTTTTTTATTACATGACATAGTGTATAGATACATTGTATTGTACAGTGTACATTTGTAATACTATGTATAAAACATACTATTTCCTCTGGTTGTGGGAAACTGATTATGTAATAGCCAGGAGTCGGTTATATAATCGCCTAATAATGTTCTTATTTATGAATAATTTAGGACTTCTCTTCACGTTCTATCCTGCCGTGTGCAATTGTAGAATTTATTTTAATTTCCCTTTATGTTGACACTTAAAGCTATACCTTGAGACTAGTAACACTGATCATAAACTCCATTCAGAGCACTAAGGAGTGAAGGCTAAGTGGGTCTTATTTAATACAATGGTGCAGTGTGCATTAATGTGTTGTAACCAATAGCAACCAATCAGATTCTAAATACAATTCTCTAGACGTAGTTTAGAAAATTAAAGCAAATATCTGACTGTGATACAGTACACTGTCTACATTATACAATGTTATTAATTTAGTCCTTATGTATTTATATTGCTGATACAAAGTATAAACAAAGAAAATCCCATAAAATCTGTATATAACAATGTAATTTATTTGACCATGAGAACAGCAATGGTGACTTATGTCCTCACACAGACCTGTTAGTTAGAGGTGTCCAACAAGCTTTTAATTGTTTATCAGGATGAGCTGACACAATGGTGTGATATTGACCTTTGTACACTACTGTGGTGATTAGCATCAACACTTTTATTTCCCCTGTCAAGCTGCAGGGCGGAGCCTGACACATCATTAAGTGTGTGTTTGGTGCAGGTCAGCACAGTATGGTAGCTCTCTAAAAAGTTTTACATGTTCAAGAGTAGCACTTATTCAGGCTGGATTCAGGCTTACTGTACTTGTGATATCTTAATTGAGTGTCAATAGTCTTTGTATAGCCATAATACAAATAAAAGAGACTCTAATTGTGCTGATTAAGAGCTGTGAAGTGATATCCTTTGTTTGCTGCTCCCTTTAATGGTCCTTTTTGTGTGGGATTGTTTAGGCAGGAACAGTGGGCTTCAACAAAAGCAACAAACCAAACATTAACACAATATTGTTCTTTAAAATATTATTGTACTTATTTCTTTATTTAGTATTTTATTTTTCAAATAAATAAATGACACGATATATGTACACATGGGACCTCATTTAGAGTCGGACGCAAAGTCTGTCTAAGAAGTGTAGGAGTGGGAGTGTGCCGCAGCTTGGTAGGGTATTACGAGTGACATGCAACCCCAGTCGCGTCCCACTCTTAATACCCTAACGAGCTGCGAGCAGTTCCTGCAGCTAGTTAACGCTTGCGCCACCTAATTCCTGCCGCACAGCTTTAGCCCTGTTTTGACGTGTTTTGCGTCTGCGCCTCACTGCAACTAGGATATATTAACAGGATCACACCTTCACAATTCCGCGTTCCTCCCATTCTCTTGTAGTGAGCCGCAAGCTGTCGCAAGTGGTAATTGCCTCCAAGATGCAGGCGGATTTGGTGCTTTCTGAACATGCGTGGTAGTGTTTTAACACATTCCATTCAATTTTCTGCCATAGCATTTTTACACTGTGTATATATATATATATATATATATATATATATATATATATATATATATATATAGAAAATTGTTCTTATCGCGATCCTGGGTCGACAGACATAGGATTATTAGGATTATTGAGCTGACCAGGATATCTAGGTCCACGTTGACTTAAAGAACTATGATACTGATTAGTATCAATATACATTACTTACACGGATTCCCAATATATTTACAGGTACTCTGATCTATTATTACTGTGTCATATTATGCTGACCAATTTTAAATGATACATTACTTTGACTACATTGAGAGCTTTCCAAACATGGTTTTTATGTTATGACGCTAGGAAAGCTTAACGGTATGCTTATAAAATACTGCTGCTAAGATACTTACTTGTTTTGTGTGAGTAATTTATTTATTTATTTATTAACCTCTTTTCTTTCTTTCTCCAATCCAAGTTCCCAGCGCTGTATCTGATTTAAATGCAAAAGAAGTGGAAGCCAATTTCATAACTGTTAGCTGGCGGCGGCCGCAGCAGGCAAACGGCATCATTACGCAATACAGGGTTAGAGCACTGCTAAAAGATTCAGGATCGACCATTGAGAATACAATTCTCACAGGAAAATATACGGTACTGCGCTTTTATCTCTTTACTTTGTGAAATGTGTGTTTATCTTTGTGCATTGAACAATTAGTAATCACTTATAGCTTTGTGAGTGTTTTCTCACTTTGCCTGATCTACAAGTTCTGTGTAGGATTCATCTTCTTTCACTTACACCTACTCGGTATAGCTCAACACCTACAAGCGTTTCCTGTTATTGTCCCCAATTAGGGAGTGCTGATAAGGTTGATGGAGACAGCAAAAGTAAAAAAAAAACAACCTTCAAAAACTAGCCAGGGCATTTTGTTTTTGGAATTATCAGATGTATTTATGATATCGATGTTGTATAAATTGATTTATTTACTAACAATTTTTTTTATATAGTGCCTACATATTACGCAGCACTTTGCAGAGAATATTTAGTCATTGATATCAGCTCCTGTCCCAGTGGAGTTTACAATCTAAATTTCCTACCACAAAGTCCATAGATTGTAAGCTTGCGAGCAGGGCCTTCTCACCTCTTTGTCTGTTTTACCCAGTTTGTTTATTAGTTTACTATGTTTCTCCCCAAATGTAAAACGCTATGGAATATGTTGGCGCTATATAAATAAATGATGATGATGATGAAAGACGCGTTTGATCCCACAACCTACAGTTTTCTGTCAGTCAGTGATAGTGCTGGCCTTAGGAAGGCCAGCACTAACCATGACTGATAGAAAACTCCTGAGAACCGTAACATCCATGTAGCCCAAATGCTAACCCCAGACTAAGTCTGTCGCGTCCAATTTTGTGTGTAATTTTCTCTTTATTCTCTTCTGGCTGCCTCTCCTACACTTGCACTGTTCTTAATACTATGTCTGTTGGTCTTATATCTTTGTATCATACGTTCTTCAATGTTAATTGTGTACTGTGTTCTTTTTATGTCAAGTGTACAGACGTTTATGTCAAGTGTACAGAATTATACAGTGCACTCCAAACCTGGGGCACTGTATAATTGAGGTGGCTGGACCCTGCCCCCGCTTCACACGGCTCTGTTTGAAAAGGGAGAGCTGCATTCACCTAACAGTAGTGCATGCAGCATTGCCCATGTATATTATAGGAATAGGAAGAGTTGGAGAGGAGCCAAGCACTGTCTAACATTATAGCCACGTCCCAATGCATGCTGGTTACGCCCACTGGTGGCGTGGTGTGGAAACCCCCCTCTACAAATCCTGCATTTGCCCCTGCCATCTCTACTCTGTGCTTTTCGATTACCATCCTCCAACCTGTAACACTGTCTGTGGCTTCCTGGTGACCTTTATTCCCCTTTTCACATTATGACACTACCCCTGTCAGATGTAGCCCCGTCCTCATGTATGAACACATCCCTGCTTCTCACAAGATCAGAACACATCTCCTGAAATCTTCAGTACTGCTGTGAAAATGTTAATGATCTAATTAGTTGTTCTACTCTTGCCCACCTCAAAAAAGGCTATAATCCGACTTGGATGAGGCAGTACATGGCCGATCCCCATTATAATCCCCATAGCCACGCCCCTCCTTCACTGCCACACTCCATCTCTTTGATCTGACCTCTCGATTGCAATTCAACGGTATGTAGATTACTGTTATGGGGGAAAGGGGGGGGGGGATTGACCTGATTGTCCCGATTGCCCCTGTTCGGATGCGCCACTGTCTTTAACGGTCCCACCCTGTTTCAGATCTTTTCCATTTTTAATTTTCTAAGTTAGTGGATTGTCACCACATATCACCCATTTCAGGTTTTCATTAATCATTAAATTATGTTTTTATTTTTCAGTGTGGAAAGTTGTGTTAATAGTTTATGCTTTAGCATCATACATATATTATTCTTTTAATAAAACTACTGTGAATAAAAAAACATTTTGAAATTGTTTCACATTGCAATATACCACCATGCTCAGCCTATGGACAATTCAAATTTAGTTTTAATAGTTCTGTGTTTTCTATCAGACAAAACATATCTGGACCTGAAATTATGGTTTTATAATCTGGCAATGTTTCTGGGTCAAAAAATTAGATTTAAATGTTTTAATTTTATTTTTACATCAATAGTTTTTATTGAATTTTTACCAAAAGTTGGTGGATACTAAAAGCAAAAATGGGAGAAGGACAAATACAACAACATGGAATAATAGGTGGGATACCAGGGGAGTAACAGACACAGTGCTACAGAATGCTGTTATACATTGTCGTAGCATATTAAAGATGTTGCTCAACTAGATTGAATTATGTGACGTATGAGTTATTGCTTAACTGGTTATTTGAGGAGCCTTCTCCATCTGTCACGTAACCAAATTTGAACCCTTTAATAATATGAGAAGAGGCACAAGTGAAATAAAGTATACTCAGATTTTCCATCTCAAGGCTGTATTGTATGTTAGCTACAATCTTCAAGCTAATAATTGGAGGAGATGGATTTTTCAAGTTTTGGGCTACTGCAATCCTTGTTGCTATCAAAATTGACCCTAGTGTCTCCCTCTCTGTCTGTCGATCTGTTTATGTGTGTGTGTCTATATTAGGGAAGGTAGACTGTAAGCCCCAATGGGGCAGGGACTGATGTGAATGAGTTCTCTGTACAGCGCTGCGGAATTAGTGGCGCTATATAAATAAATGATGATGATGATGGTGATAGTTTGTATTGTGTACCTACACTTGCAGGTTTTCACACACATATTGGTGGGGAATGGGTGCATATATCAAGTCTGAGGACCTCATTTAAAGTTGTACGCAATTTACACTGAAATCGTAAGTGTAAATTGCATCCCGTAATTTACACACAGTATTTAGTGTAGCACAGATCTTTAGATCTGTGTGACTTAGAATACTGTGCAAATTGCACAAACACGCCTCTTTATCTGCCTTATGGGCTGGTGTGCAAGTGTATCATGCACATTGCCCTGTAAAGCAGATAATTATATAAAAAAAGTAAACAAAAAATAAAAATGGTTCTCCCCCAAACAGCACAAGGGTTGGTTATGCTGTTTGGGAGGGGATGCATTCATTTTTTTAAATTTCATTATTTTGTTACTTTGTTTTTTTAATACATCAAGGTCTATTGCACCAGCTGAAAGCACCCGCAAAAGATACGTCTCCTAGAGACCTATCTGCAGTTGCTTTCAGCTCAAAATAGCATGTTACATGGCTAGGCTCGCCCACTAACTTCCCCGTTCCACCTCTCTAAGCTCAGAGAGGTGCAAGAGGGAGATCCGTCTCAGTCGGAGTGCAAGCTGAAATGGATCTTTGGCCAAAAATCCTTGCGTCCATCTCTAAATCAGGCCCTGAGAGTGTAAATCGAAGGAGTCGGCATTGCGTCTGTCTTAGCACACATGTGCAAAATTAATATGGTGACAGTGCAAGACTGATATTTAGATTAACTAAAGAAGGGGGTTGGGTTAATGATAATGTTTCCTTCATTTGCAGGGGCCCTTACAGCTTTTAAAAGGCTGAGGGGTATATTTACTAAACTGCGGGTTTAAAAAAAGTGGAGATGTTGCCTATAACAACCAATCAAATTCTAGCTGTCATTTTGTAGAATGTACTAAATAAATGATGACTAAAATGGGATTGATTGCTATAGGCAACATCTCCACTTTTTAAAACCTGCAGTTTAGTAAATATACCCCTGAGGCTTCCTGTCTGACGATTTGAATTGAGAATGTCATTGGGAAGCAGTTTGCACAACTATGTGTCCACAATGTAGGAAGGATGCATTAAGAAAATTGATACATAGGTGTTTTCTTAAATTTTCTTAACTATTAGAATCTGATTGGTATCAGCATTTTTGCACACTTACCTGCATAGTAGTTGTCCTATATGTCCTCCATTGTTTCTGGCTTACAACTGTATACACTGAAAAGAGGTGCAGCTACGGAACATGGGTAGCCAGTACTTAGATTGGTTTTGTTCCAATTACATATGTGCCCATGATGCACGGTGTACACAAAGCCATTCAGATGGGCAGGAAATTAGAAAATTTTGCATTTTTTTTGTAAAATTCTAAGAAGTTTGCTTTTAGCTAACAAATGTGCAATTGTGCTGCACTAGCCTATCACTCCATATGTCTATAGTCTTTTTTCTTATTCCGTTTACATTACTTAGAATAAAACAACTTGGTAAATGTCATATTTTTTTATCATCCTGATAAATGAAAAGATGGCAGCCGGTTTTCTCATCCCTGATTAGAGCATGTGTGTGCATAGGCCAGCTACTGTATGTTCTTCCTATCTCAGTAATTGATGTACTGTATGAGGCCACTTGCAACTGCACGATTTGCAGCTTAACTCAGTGTCCAGAGTATAAAGAACAAACATACACAGTATTTAGGATAAATACTAATATATTTAATTCCTCTAAACCTTTATTATGGATCATCTATTCATTTGTGTGAGTGTAATTGATGAGATTCAGATAGTAAGGGAAATGTCACTACATTGGATAAATTATGTTCCTTTACAGTGTCCTGTAAAATAATATATATATAGACATTATTTTTTTACACACTTTCCTTAGTCATCTGGTATCGTCTAGGGTTCAACGCACATCCCCAAGTTTGGTTTCAGGCTGGATGTTTATAATGTTGTCTTGTAGTCCATGCTGCAGTTAATTGATGATTGGTTAATTGCAACTCTGACTGGATTTTGAAATTTAGGGTATTTAATTGAAATGCACCAGACAATGAATTTTATTCTTCTTTTAAACAGTGAGGATTGTTGATGTTGCTACTGTATCAGATCCATATGTAAGATTCTTCTGGAAATATCACTGACCATAGCAGAATATGTGTCCAAGGGGAGAAAGGTGTCAGAACATATGTTACAAGGAGATAGTGGCGAGGACATATGTAACATATGCTCTCCCATTGTCACATATGTCCCCATACAGGTTCCTAGCTACTGCGATGTCCGGTGGAGAGCTCAGTAGTACAGTGCAGCACTCTGACCCCTCCTACACTAGAAACCGCAGCGTAAAAGCTGCTGGCAGAGGCGAATTGGGAGGGCAGCATATGGGACATATTTGCTTACTGTTCCTGCATTTCAGACTGTGCAGGACAGTTCCCAAAATTGCTCTCTATCCTACCTGTTGGAGCGAGACATCATTAACACTCACATTTAATAAATAGGCCTACTTCCACCAAACTTATCCCATCATTAATTTATTAGCCCCCCCCCCACATTCTATACTTATAACCCATATTGCATTATTAGTCCCTACAATAAATTAGCAGTCTCCATTGAATCAACATTACATTTTTAGTCCCCACATTTAATAAAGAGACCCCATATTAAATTGTATGCAACCACCCACTGCTACATTACATGAATAGCCCCACCAACCCCCACATTACATAAATAGACCACACTAGCTGCAAAAATGCTTTAATACCCTCACTACATTACATTAATAGCCCACATCAACTCTCACATTTCATTAATAGTGCCCAACAACCCCATACATTATATAAATAGCCCCATTACATTACATTAATATTAATGCCACCACTTGCACATTACATTAATACACCCCCTCCCACATTATATTTGTACCCAGCCACCACCACCACACTTATCTGCTAAGCTGCTCTGCAGATTATTGCTAAAGGAAGCAGACTCCTTTGTCTGTCTCCTGCATAGTTACTATGCACGTGGGTAGCAGACCGGTCCCATGTGTGCCGATGGGTCAGGACTGATCTCCATGGATTGGAGGGCAGGGGGGAGTGGAGAGTGAGAAACAGGAGAAGAAGAAAGGGGTTGAATAGAGGGGTAGGAGAGGAGAGGAACATGAGAGGAGAGATGAGCCAGCCAGAGAATCAGGGAGGAGGAGCAGATCAGCCCTCTGCCATGACTGTCTTTGCACCCTGTCTGTCAGTATAGGCATTCTACCATAGGCTGACAGACATGGAGCCAAGGCAGTCAGGATAGTTAGTCATGTAAGCAGCAGGACATTGAATATAATGTCTGTTCCCTGGGGAAAACAGGGCTGGCCCGATTAGCCTGGGCTAGCCAGGCCAGGGCCCCATGTCACCTATCCCCCATGACAGTACAGTTGGGGTGCAAAGGGAGCCCATAAGTCAAGAAGCTGGTGTATGGCCCCCTTGGCTCATGGGCCCATATGTACTGCACTCCCTGCAACCATGGTGGATATGCTACTGGATTTCAAGAATATAGTGTAGGGGCCCTGCATAAGAGCTGTATTGTGAATCCTGTAAGCTCTGAAGAACTGTACCTTCCTAAATAAATATGTGCCCAAGATGACATAACAATGTTTGTGATGTACAGAGCTCCTTACACAACACACTATTATTTTTTTTATTTTAAATTTAGGTGCTAAATTTGGGACAGTAATAAATTTTAAAATCGTTATTTTGAGTCTAATCTCGGTCCTGTTTTTATTTACAGTACAACCCAAACTTGGATTATCAGAGTTCAACTACAGTAAATGAAAATACCAAACCACTATTTTTTGGACCTCTAAAAGAAGCAATGTCTGGAGTGTATGAGGGATCAGCTGACGTTTTCTCCACAGTTCAAACTGCATTGCCTGTGGCATTTTACAATAATCCCAATAGTGACACAGGTAATATGGACTAAAGGTTTCAGATAACTGAGAAAAAATATGTCTATTCATTGTATACTTCATATGCTTGCCCAATGCATTTTATTGCTCTTTGTTGTTGTTGCTTAAAAATGTTTTACAGCATATGGCATTGCCACCCAGGAAGGTTCTAACTTCTTGTCACACTTTTGACCTCCCATATTAGAAAAAGTAGCACCCTATAGCTCCCCGGCAAGCTGCATAGACAATCAGTTATTACAGTTGCCAGAGCAGGTGTGACTATAAGGGATTAGTGTATAACCTACTGTAACGTACAGGACCCTGCAACAGGGGAACATTTGACTAATGGTTCTTTAAGTGTCAAATAGGTCAATTTGTTACAAGAGCAGCGTGTGTGGTGGCAAACAGGTGTAGGTGACCTTTTTGACATGAAGATACCATTATGACACAGACACACCCTTTGCAGTCAATGAAAACTTTTTGCTTCCATGAAAGTGATACACTTTATGAGTAGTCAAGCACTGTTAACTTGACAGATATGTGCTTATAATAATATTGCAACAGTATTCAGTTAATGAAGAATACACTTGATATATCTCTAGATGTATCTATAAAAAAGTCCCATTAATCTAGACTCTGGACACTATAAACTTAAAATGAGATGTGGAAAATTTGCATATGACGACAGTGGACTAAGCTAAGAAAAATATTTTTCAGTTGCATGTGGCCGTATAACAAAACCCAAAGCCCATATAGTTCCATCTGTTTCCAGTAATATAATATATATATATATATATATATATATATATATATATATATATATATATATATACTTGTGTAATTCTTATAATGGCTTTTTATTACAAAGAATTATGGTCAATATAGTGGGGCATATTCAATTAAGTGCGGAGTGCATCCGGAACGGCCGTGAAGGCACTGTACAGTGATGTAACATCGCAGATACCTGCAAATAAGCGCAGTCGTGATGTTCGGAGGAACATAGTGGCTAATTGGATATGCCCCAGGGTGCTTTAATATTGTATTATTACAAGGTTGATTAAAATGCAATATTTACCTACTTAAATAGATATATTGAATGAAATAATGCTACATATAGGCTGCTAAAAATACTTATCACAGGCAATATTTTGTCTGTTCCATTATTCCTATATCAATAAACAGCTTATGAAATGTACAGCTCAATCCTGATAGAATGTATTCCATACACATAATTGCTGTTCACTTCATTTTTTTTTTGTTTTATTTTATTACAAAGTGAGACTAAGTTAATCAGAGTCACAATTGAATAAACATAAAATTCAGTATGTCAGCCAGGTTGGTGCAAATACCTGTGCTGTCTGCATATTGAGGCATGTCAGCTAATTACGCATTATGGGAAACACCAATGTATTCCAATAACCTACACCATTTCCAACATGTTCTTGTCCATATCTTGAAGATCTTGTCTTGTAATAGTGCTGGTGGTGACCAATCACTTTCAAACTCCTAAAGATAACACTTTATTGCAGTGTATTTGACCAGAGATTTCCGAATATACCCTAGTCATGAGCGGTCTTGCAACCACACCCATCTGAACGGAAATATGAATATTTAATTTCAATGTCCATTAATTAGTGAATAAGTTGTTCCATATCAAGTGAAATCTTAGCAGGAGGCGTGGGGTTGTGCTAAGTAGACAAATGTAGTGTCATGCTTAAGGTTTCATAGACTGTACTGCCTAGAAAGTAGAGAAATGTGTTTGAGCTATTAGTAGTTGTGTGTGCACGTGTGAGGCAGAACCATACTGCTTTATTTATTCACCTGCTGACAGGGAGCCCAGACACAGGCCCATGCATGGGAGCAGTACTGCATCCATCCACAATGAAATTAACTTTGCTTGTGATTGCTTTTTCTGCTGACAACAATATCCAATCACGCCCACTTGTCTCCGTCATATACACTTCATACATTTTGCCCTCTTTAATTTTGTCAATCACAGGAGAGGAAAAAAGAATCACTAACATGGAATTCAGTAATAACTGCTGATATAACTAGATAGCGTGGTACAGTAAAAGTACAATTATGTATGTCAAATATGATTTTGACATAATTTATATGTTGCTGGGAACATTAGTTTTTCTTTGGTCACAATCTACAATTGTTACTGTATGTGATGTATTCCTTTTTGTTCTGTTGGGTTAGTGCACTGATAAGAAAACTGAGGTCACTGTGATCAGGAAATTGTAATCTGCTAAAATGTATTGGTCTTTTCAGGGACCAGAATTGAAAAAAATGCCTTATTCTCTAATCTTGAATAAATATATTTTTAAAAGTCATATTATTATTATTATTATTATTATTATTATTATTATTATTATTCTAACAATTCTTAAACGATTATTAATGAGAAGATTTCTTCACATGTCAAGTGTATAACTCATTATACAGAAGAATCTTTTATAGCAAAATGATAGTTTTTTTTAATAAATGACTAATGAATGTAATCAGCACCATAACATCTTTGGCCTTATCTGTACATAGGTAAAGGGGTAGTGTACAGTTTCAGAGTTTATACAAACATTTCTGGTTTACACAACTTGAATAATTACCTAATTTGATTTTAGATCACTATCATTATTCCAGGGAAACATCCAGAAATCGCAAACACAAATGTGTTTCTTACAAAAAATCAGGAAATTGTAAATTAGAAGAAAAAAGATCATTTCAGAAGATTCATATATTCTTATATTACACATATAATTACCATTATACCTCATTACCATTTTATTTTATTAGTTCATGAAAACCCAAACAATGTGGTAGGGGGCGGTAATATAGATTTTGCCAATTGTATCATCTCCAAGTATATGGTTATTTAGAGACTTAACATTATATCCTGTGTATACCTGCTGTTAATGCAATAAACATAAGCTATAGACGTTAATGATCTTTTCTGCCCTCTTTTTAGCTGCTGAGAAAGTGCAGTATGGAATCAACATTGAGGCTGAACAGCTGTCTTACACTGTTGAGAAGCTTACACCTTTTACTAACTATACAATCAGTGTCTCTGCTTTTACTACAGTTGGGGAAGGACCACCAACAGATATTGTCATAAGGACTAATGAGCAAGGTAATATTTGGTCACTGAGGGCTAGTAAAACCTTTAACTGCCAAGTATGGTTTAACATTTTCATATCTTTATCTTTAGTTCCCAGCTCAGTGAATAACATAAGTTATGAGAACATCAGTTCGACATCTGTCTTGGTCTTTTGGGACCCGCCTCTGGAGCCCAATGGGATGATAACTCACTATATAGTCTATGCAATGGATTTCTACACAAGAGAGGCTTTTCATAAGATAACAAGCAACACGAATATCCTCATAACAGGTGCCACCTCATGTATAATGATTGTGCTGCTGTGTCTTTTATTGAGTTATTACTGCACAACTGAACAGATAGGCAAGTTTTGCATAAATTCTTCAATGGAAGACGGTGACTACTGGGCAACGGACCAGGGACTATGTATTATTTATTAATGGATGGCCAAATGTTTAGCACTTGTATAACACTTTTAGCACAAAACAAAGGAAAGGATAATGGGTCGTATTCATTAAGAAAAGTTAAGCAAAAGTAAGTAAGGCAAAACCATGTTGCATTGGAGGGGGAGGTAAATTTAAATTGTGAAGGCAGATTTATATTTGGGGTAGGGCATGTCCTAGATCAACTTTAAATTTCAGTGTACAAATAAGCTATCGAGTATTTGTGTGCTACATAAAAAAAACCAGCTAATATTTTCCTTATGTGCACCCCTTGCATTGCAACATGGTTTTATCCAGAAAATTTGTTTAAGAAAGGTTTCTCAATTTCTTGCTTAACTTTCCTTAATCAATCAGGCCCGATATGTTTGTTTCAGATGTAGTGGGCACTAATCTGTCTCTCAGTAGGTTCTGTTGAATAGCTGAGTGAGCAGCAAAGGGTACAAACCCACTAATGACCCTCAGAAATGGGATATATGCCAAGTTAAAAGGCGTGTACATTTGTCACGTTCTAAACTTTTTTTTAAGATGTAACTATTTATCATGGGTAATTTTGTAGATACAGGAACAATGACTGTATCATGCTAGGTTACATATCTCATTTGTACTTTGGATTATTAGACTAAGATAAGAACTGCATAGTATTAAACTCTAACACTTTATGGTCTATTACTTCTATTGAGACAGTGTATAAAGTTAAACTGGATGTCCACCAACAATTGCTCAGTTGGGCAAGTTGGTTAATCATTTGTGCCAATATGAAGAAATTATTTATGTGTATTTAGGGTCCCCCAATACAATTCTGAAAATTTGGAATAACTGACCAGAACACCCTTGTTACTTCATCTCTTGATTTACATATCTTGCTAGTGATGTTGCCTTTATGCTTAAGTACACTTTTATGTTTTGATTTTTTTTTGTTATTTTTCTTAGGTTAATCTAATAGTATGATTACATGCTTGTAATACATATATGGTTCTGGAATAGCTGGTATATAGTGTCTTGAGATGTTATATATTTAAAGCTTTGCTAATTGTGACACATTTGTTTGTCTTGTACATAATCAATGTGTAATATGTTATTGTACTAAATAAGAGTAGCCCTTCAATATGACTTGCATACAGAGGGCCTGAGCAATGCAAAAAAAAAAAGGAGTAACTTTGCACCTTGGCAAAACCATGTTGCATTGGAGTGGGAGGTATATTTAAAATGCGGGGTTAGATTTATAGTTAGGGTAGGGCATGTCCTAGATCAACTTTACATTTTAGTATAAAAATAAACCTATCAATTACTAGTGAGATACATGACAAAAAAGGTAGTATTTTCTTTATGTGCAAAATAAACAAATTTTCACCTCTTGCATTATAACATGGTTTTGTCCAGGATCAAATTTACTTATTTTATTTAATGACTCAGGCCCAAAAAGTCTGTAGTGCATGGAAAGCAATGCTCCCCCCATAACTCTTAGGTAAAATGTTTTAAGATCTATGAAGAGCCTAAAACCCTTTGAACATATTTTTGTGACTATTACTGGTAGTATTTTCATATAAAACAGCTTACATTTTTAAATCTGTTACTAAGAAGGGAAAGAAAGTGAAGCGGTCTCCTTTTTTATATATATAAAACCTGTTGACAGCAGTGGGAGTAAGGAAGAGAAGGTTTCTTGATCTGTTTAATCCACATGTGGAATAAAGCAGTGCGCTTTTATCACATGATGACAAATGTCTGCACAGAGGATAAGCTTACTCCAAATCTGTGCAGCTTGGATATGAAAGTAAGAAACGTGCAGACATTAGTAAATTGCCTGTACTGAAGATCCAGCTGTTACTACAACTTCCAATGGGAGTTAGCATGGTGTGAGTTGTACAACAGAGGGGACAACACAGTTTGCCGACTGGTATAGACATGCAATAAATGCAACCGCATGTACAATTCATTCAGTAAATCTCTGCATATACAGTATTATCAACATGAATGAAAGCAAGGTATGACAATGTATTACTTAAGACCAGATGAGGAAAAGCATTATAACAAACTATTATTTGTAGTAAGAACATGCATTTTTTTAATAGATTCATTAGAAAAAAAGTTGAACTATACCTATTTTTACACAATGTCAAATTTCCTCTGAAAGGAACTGTAATAAGTGCTTATTAGTGCTTGGGAATCCAAATTTAATGGAACTGTAGGAAAATGAATGGTTTTGTGAACAAACCCACCTTCCCCCAATTAGTAAAATGACAGAGGTCCAGTGCCCATAGCATTGTACATTGGTAATTCTTATTTAAGGCTACTTTTATCTACCTATTTTAGGATTAAAAAAGTATGCGGTTTACAAGATGCGTGTTGCGGCTTCAAACACAGCAGGCGAGAGCTCTCTGTCTGAAGAAAACGATATTTTTGTACGAACCCTTGAAGATGGTAAGTAAATATTAGAGCTGATATTAAAGCTAACATCCCAAATTCAAACATGCTGGGCCTAATTCATTAAGGTATGCAAAACCAACGTAAATTGTGAACAAGGCCTGATTATCCAATAGATTGATTAGGCTGCAGCCTAGGGTACAGGGCTTTTGTGGGGTGCAATATTATAGGGAGTGCAAAATTGTGAGAGGGAAAGGTATGAACTGAAATTCATTTAACAATATAAGAAAATAGTTGTTCTCTAAAGTAAAAAGAAAACATGACATATTGCCATGGTAATTGCTGAAGACAATGAAACTTCCATGGGCGGGCACATGAGGATAAGTGTGTAGGAGAGACTGTAGTGCTCTTTTATGCCTTCGTTCTGTTATACAGTTCTGATTTTAATGAAAACACAATGAGTGACAAAGATTGCCATGACTCTCTTTAACAGCCAAGTGGAGCTGAGTTTTGTGAACATGGGAGCATAAACAGGTATGGTGGTGGGGTGTGAGGTTGAAGGAAGCCAGACTTTAAAAATGAGTTAATTTTTACCTACCACGTCTTAGCCTGCTGTGGAAGGTGAAGGGGTGCTATGAGCGTATCCTTAGTCAGGCCCTGGATCTGATGATACGTCTCTTGCTGAATACATGTCCAGGTGCGCTCTGGTCTAATAGACTATACACTGCAGGATACGTCCCATACATATGTGGAATATAAAGTCCCAGAAGAATGCACATGAAAAGATAAAATTATTCAATAAATGTCACCTGTTAATAATATAGTCATTAATGACAAAATTGTCATTAAAATTGTCACTTCAGTACATTACTCATAATGTTATTAATGTCTACTGTACATAAAATGCATTACTACAGTTGTTCCTGATTTTAGACACATGTTCTAGTAAACAGCCGTCATCACTAGTAATCAGTACTTACACCGGACCTGTAGCTGGTGTAAAGGATACAACAAAAAAACACGTACCTTTAAGATGCCCAAAGGTTGAATCTGAACACTGATTTGTGTGCTCAAGCTTGGCACGTCCTTACTCTACAATGATTACATGCATAGGTCCAGTCCCCTCCCCATTCGGCCCATGAAATCGTAAGGGTCCTTTGTGCTAAAAAATAAATTGGATGTTGCTGCGTTCACTGGCCTGGTTCTGGGCAGGCGCAGTGCGATTTAGCACAAAATACGTCACTTATCAGCATTTACGTTCCTTAATGAATTAGACCCACTGATAAAAAGCTGAATGAGTACCATGGACTACTCATACACATAACTGAAACCAGTGACATGTATATAATTGGTAATCACTTGTTCAGTTTAGACAGTGAAAAGGTAAGCGTTCTTTAATAATGTATTTCAGCATTGTGGGACACATATGTAAAAAAAAACGTACAATTTATTTCCTATGTTCATGATCATAATTAGGAATGAACCATTTTGAGGATTTATTTCAGATATTCAGCTGAATTCCACAATTTTTAGCTAGATATAGTTGTGCATAAATCGGTCTACATTTATCAAACAAATCCAAATTCTACAATGCATTGCACACACCTTTGTGTGGGCAAGTCGGTCTGGGGTTTAAAACATAGGAAGACAAACACAGTGGCTGCCAATCAGTAAGCTCTTTCTACAGAGCTCATGACCCATCCCAATGAAGGCTCACACAACTCCCACTAGCCTGCAAATAGGGTTCTAATAACAACTTTTCAGTAAAGGATCTAATGCAATTTGATGTACGTGTTGAAAAGAATGAAGCACTCAATGTATATGGCCATGGCACACAAACTGACTCTGTGGACCTGATTCAGCAAGACATGCATACTGAGGGCACTCTGCGTTTAGTATTAAACGCACAAATTTAGGCTTTGTGCATGCCCGAATTCTTTAAGGCACAGAGCTCAAGATACGTGTGCTGTTGAAATCAGGGGCAGGTCTGCTGTGCTCTATTACATAAGATGCTGCAGGATACGTCCAATACCTATGTGGATTGTAAATTCACAAAACGAACAATAAAAGCAAAAATGTGAATTAACATCACCTGTTGATAATATAGGCATTAATGATAAAACAGTTATAAAAAAAAGTTGTTGTTTTTTATTTTTCCCCATGAAATACATTTGTTAGTAAGATGTTAATGTCTACTGAGCAGAAAATAAATTTTTTCAGTTGCTCGTGATTGCAAACACATGTTATAGCATTTATACGAGCATGTCATCACTACTTATCAGGACTTAGACTAGCCCTGTAGCTGGAGCAAGAGTAACTTTGAGATGGCCAGAACTGAATTTGGACATGGCTGCTTGCACTTTGGGAGCTTGGCATGTCCTTAATGGAAATTGACTGCGCCCTGTTCACTCCCCATAATCATAGCCTGTAGTAAGTGTCCTTTTCATTCAAAGACGGAACGGACAGGGCTGCATTCACAGATTTATCTCACAAATCTGGACACGTGCAGAGTGGTTTTACATATGATACACTCAAAATCAGCAGATACGTGCCTTGATGAATCAGGCCCTGTGAATCTAATTCTAGCATAATGTTTCTCACAGACTACTTCAAGGGCTTAATTAACCCATTTTCAATCCAACAACACCAAAGTAATATGTTAAAAAAAAATTAACCAACATGTTCTTCAGTCAGACTTTATTAGTCAAGTAGATGCTACTTATAGTATCCCTAGCATTCATTATTTTCTTCCTTTTCCATATTACAATTTGCATATTGGGTGAAAAAAATACAATATTACAAGTAATAAATAGAATAGAAAGAAAACTGGATACATTAACTTTATAAAGGTAGTAAGTAAACTAGATGGTCTTATTGATTCTTCATTGCAGTCAAACTGTAATGTAAATGGGATTATACACCTAAAATACACCAGTGGGTAGTACATTATGAAATACCTCCACAGCTGGTACATTAAATTACCAAAATCTCTATTCAGTTCCCGTGGTGGTTATTTCATTGCAGGATGCTGTGCGGAACCAAGTGCAGCAAGCTGCAGTTTAAGCTCGAGTCTGACATTACATCCCTTGTACAAGGTTTAGATTATTTCCCAAGGTGTAGAAAGAAGCAGGAAGTCAAATTATATATCAAACTGTAGACAGCAGCTGTAATAAGTAGAGATGCTCAGGCTCGGTTCCCCGAGAACCGAACACACCCGAACTTAGCAGATCCGAGTACAGAGCTGTGCCCTCATAATATAAAACGAGGCAAAACGTCATTGTTACGTTGTTGGATCTCGGATCTCGCGAGTTTTGGATTCTATAAGTACCACACTCCACGGCGATCCAGCGCTATTTCACAGAGGGACAAAGAAGGGGTAGCACAGTTCTTGGCAGTCTCTAGTGCAGTTGGGCAGCGTCATGGGTAAAAAAGAAAGAGGAGGGGTAGCAGAGTTCTTTAAAGCCTCCAGTGACATTCAGGAGAGCTCCATTGCTCCATTGCTAATTGTCATTGCTGAAATAGAAATAATAGGTCTGGCAGGCTTGGTCTTCTAAATCTGCAGTCACATTGCACTGTGTTATATTGGTAAAACACAAACAGGAGAGCTCCATTGCTAATTGCCATTACTGAAATACAAATAATAAGTGTGGTAGACTTGATCTTCTAAATCTGCAGTTTTTATTTGAAAGTGTATGAAAATAATATTGTGACCTGTGAGGTGGTCAAAATTGACTGCATATTACTTGAAATTAGTGTTATTGAGGTTAATAATAATGTAAGGGGATAAAATTATGTGATTTTAGCAACAACAAAAAAATCGGGATTTTAGAAAAACAAATCGGGATCCGAAGCCAAAACCAAAACACACAAGGGCGGTTTTGCCAAAACAAAAAACAAAACACAAAGTTAATCCAGATCCAAAACCAAAAGCAGAACACGGGGGTCAGTGAACATCTCTAATAAGTGAAGAGAGGCACCAATGATGCAGGTTACCCTGAGAGCAAAAGTGGGGTGCACTATGTATTGATTACTGACAGCAAATACTTAAGGTTTAGATAATTCTAGGTTTATTACAGGTTTTAACAATTTACTGATCAGCCTTCTGTACCAGTTGGGATTCACTTCCTCTGTGATGTGGGGACCACTGATGGAATTTGGCTTCCGCAAAGGAGGATCCGATCTGTTTCAAAGACTGCAACTTAGCAAAGTAATCATGCTGGATTTTTCACATCATGATTTTGGCACCCATAAGTGTCATAGTTATGTGTTGGAGTAGGAGGGAGCCATAAAAGTGTAAGTGACAGTCTATGGGGCATATAGGTTCTCCCTTGGTGAAGGCCTGTTTTTATTCATGGTTTCCACTGCACAGAGGACAAGAGGGTCTACGTGGTGTAAAGTAAGTACTTTTTTGGAACAGTTAAGAAAAAATGAATTATCCTTTAATTTCACACCAAGGGGTATATTTACTAAACTGTGTGTTTGAAAAAGTGGAGATGTTGCCTACAGCAACCAATCAGATTCTAGCTATCATTTTGTAGACTGCACTAAATAAATGACAGGTTGGTTGCCATGGGCAACATCTCCACTTTTTGAAACCCGCAATTTAGTAAATATGCCACCAAGACTTGATTAAAAAATTGTTGTGTGCATATTGCATTTCTAGGGCTAAACTATTTGTATCTGACATTCAAATTTTGTTTAGAGTAAAAATGTAATTCCTAAACAAAATAAAAATGTCATTCATCGTAATGCCAGAGTTTCCACTTGCAATAGTTCTAGCTGCCGAGGAGAATAGAGTATTTGATACATTTTAATTAAAAGTCATGGGGGTATATTTACTAAACTGCGGGTTTGAAAAAAGTGGGGATGTTGCTTGTAGCAACCAATCAGATTATAGCTGTCAATTTGTAGAATGTACTAAATAAATGAGAACTAGAATCTGATTGGTTGCTATAGACAACATCTCCACTTTTTCAAACCTGCAGTTTAGTAAATGTAACCCATAATGTTCTGTATGTTATACTGTGTGCCAATTTTTGTATTTCAATACTATTATTTGCAACTCTGAAGTTTTCATGCTGTATAATCTATATCTTTTTTAGTACCAGGATCACCACCTCAAAATCTGGTATCAACTGGTGTTAACGCAACTGCCATTAGTTTGGAATGGTCACCACCTGCAGAACCCAATGGCATTATTACACACTATGAAATAATCTACACAAATTCAACTATCGTACTTGCTCAAAACACATCCTCAACAAGCATCACGTTGGCTGATTTGAACCCATACACCCTTTATAGATATTCTGTTCGAGCTTACACCCAGTTTGGACACGGGAACCAATCAACACCTGTACTCTCAGTAAAAACATCTGAAACTGGTAGGCACAAACATATTTGAACTTTTGAATTTGAAAAATCGAACTTTAATGAAGAGATGCCAGTTAGAATGTACTAAGATATATGTTTCTAGAATTGTATTGGTGTTAAATCCCCTTGTCAATTCATCACAATAGTGTCTATATGTGTATAATTTCTATGTCTCTTATTAAAAACATTTCATGTCTTGTTGGTGCTGTCATCTACCCAGTTCAAAGATGTGGTTAATTTGACACAGCAGTAACCATAAATAAATAAAGCATCAAACCAAATGCAATAGGTTTATTAAAATTTAGAATTGGTTTGTTAACTAATGTTTTATTAAAGCCCTTCAACTATTTCTAAATTTATGGTAACAGACAGGGCCGGCGGTGTCATTAGCCTAACCAAGGCGGCTACCTTGGGCTCTAATGGTTAGGGGGTGCCTAACCATTAGAGTAACCCTAGTAACATAATCTTAGCCCTAGTAACATAATCTTACTAATCCTGTGTTTTTAATGGCCATGCGGTGCCTCTACACTCTATGGGGTATATTTAAACTGCAGGTTTGAAAAAGTGGAGATGTTGCCTATAGCAACCAATCAGATTCCAGTTAACATTTATTTTGTACATGCTGCAAAATGACAGCTAGAATCTGATTGGTTGCTATAGGCAACATCTCCTCTTCATCAAATGCGCAGTTTAGTAAATATACCCCTATGCCTGCTGCTAACATGAAGGAGTAGCAGTCAGCAGTTTCTTACAGGTGAAGCTGCCGGCTGCTGCTCCCCCATGTCAGTGTTACACTGGGAGTGTGGCACTTCGCTATGATGTCACAGCCAGGCGTCACACTCCCAGTCAGATGAGCGGAGGTAACTGCCCACACCTCACATCTGCTAAGGTAAGAGACAGTAGGATAGGGGAAGGGGGAAGCTAGCTCTGAGTGGGATAGAGTCATAGCTTCCTGGAGCTAAAATTACTGATATGACGATTTTACTTTTGTGGTTTCTGCAGTTTTGAATATGCAAATTAGGATTCAGGTTTGTGTTGCTCAGTAAAATCTTTTGTAAAATAATTTCCCATTTGTTACAATTCCTAAAATATGGATCTGGTACAACCATGCTAATAAATGGGGACAAATATATTCCATGATATTTAAGTAGTTGTCCTAGTTCTGTACGAAAGACTTTTACTTTAATGTGACAGGTCCACTATGCTGCTTATTCTTTTGACAAATTGGACTGACTGAGCTCTGTCAAGACTGGACAAATAACAAAAATAATTAATTAGCATATATACAATACAATTAAATACATGCAAATTTACGTTTGTGTTAATATTAAATGGACTGAATGAAAATTTACTTGTACTTATAAAATTGGTTTTAATCTCATTTCCAGCTCCAAGCAGCCCGCCATATGAATTGTTCTACAGAAATATATCATCCACTAGAGTGTTGCTCACATGGCAGCCACCAGTTCATGCGAACGGGATTATACTGTTCTATAAAATCAGATTTTGGAATTCCTCCCATTCCCTGACAGCAAACAGTAGTGAGGCGTTAATATTTTTGTCACATCTTAAGAAATATTCCCAGTATCAAGTGGTTGTATCAGGTCATACAGTAAGTGGAGATGGAAATCAGACAAGCGAGGTCCTTCATATCACCACTATGGAAGATGGTAAGCTCACACCACTTTCTTATACAGCTTATTTAAATTAGTTGTATAACATATTTATATGTATGTTTTATTTATACTCTATTATTCTAGAAATAAAACATGTGACTATAGAATAAAAAATGATGTGCATATATTTAATAATTTAAACTGCCATATTTCTCTCTCCATGAAGTATTATACATGCACTTCAATAACATATTACTACCTTCTAGTCTCATGAACAAACGTTGAATAATTGCTTTTCCAGCAGTAACCCTGTCTCTCTCAGATGTACCTAGTTTCTTCACTATACTTTCATCAATTTAAAATATTGCTGTAAAAGTAAGATGTTTATTTGTAAAATGGTTGGAAATAATTTGCAATTCCTATCTGGCTCCAACCAATCAGAGGAGAAGCTATTTACTAGTTTTTATTTATTTTTATCTTATTGGGTCAATATTTGTAGTTGAGGAAAGAAGGCTTTGATTTGATTGGGCTAGTGTGAAGTGCACTTGAACTACATCATATCAGTATGAGGATAGAGGGTTTCATTTCTTAAACTTTTTTTAATAATTATTCTGTAACAAAGGTGGTTGTATATTTTGTGCAATTATACTTTTATTTGAAAACCTGTAATTTTTATTCTATATCTCGTACTTCTGTATAATGGACAGGAATCTTACGGACATTTTGGGGTATATTTACTAAACTGCGCGTTTGAAAAAGTGGAGATGTTGCCTATAGCAACCAATCAGATTCTAGTTAACATTTATTTAATACATTCTACAAAATGATAGCTAGAATCTGATTGGTTGCTATTGGCAGCATCTCCACTTTTTCAAACCTGTTTAGTAAATATACCCCATTGTCTTTTATAAAGGATGTTGCATTACTGCATCACTTATGAGTGCATTGCATTTTATTGTAAAGTAAGAGAACATCATAGTGAGAATATATTTGTACAGCATGATTCTAGAAAAGTCGAACTGAATGAATGAGTGTTTGAGTGTTATTGACATCGTTTATATCTGATTTCTTTTTCTGCAGTTCCTGATGATCCACCTCATAACCTATCCTACAGAACTCTAAACTCTACTTCCATACAGCTATTTTACTCTCCACCTTCTTCTCCCAATGGCATTATTAAGATTTATTCAATTACATGTCTTTATGCTGCAGCCAGTGCTCAGCATTTCACTAGCAGTAACCATTCTGCCATCCTCAGTGGTCTCAAAAAGTATAGTGAATATGTTATCACTGTTAGTGCAAGTACATCTGTGGGACCTGGACCAAGAAAAAGTAGACCACTCTTTGTAAGAACTGATGAAGATGGTAATTTGTACATATCATTTTAATCACATTGCAAAGCATGCCTCATCATTGCTATCACTAACATAATAGTCTCCTGTAAAATATATTCTACATTAACATTAGCACATTATTTAATAGACTTACGCATGTCACCCATGTATTAAACTTGCAGCTATTCCGCTATTAAACTTGCAGGAGAGTATTTGGAGATAAAAGTTGAGATGTAAGAAGGGATGGTGTTGTTGAATACTTTGTAAGTGAGGATGAGGAGATTAATTGGATTTCACTGGGCATAAAGAGCAAGTGATTTACAAAGGGGAGCAGCATATGTGGATTGGCAAGAGGAAAATCTTTCTTTCAGCAGCATTTAAGATGAATTGGGGAACTGACTGCTAAAGGAATGGCAACTAGAATAGGTTGTAGTAGTAGAGTTGAGAGATTACAAAAGAGTTGAAATGGTGAGGTGATCAATGGTGTCAAATGTAGCAGAGAGGTCCAGCAGAATGAGTAAGGAGAGTGTCCCAGCACGTAAATATTGGTCACTTTTCTAAGGACATTCTTCATAGATTGCGAGGTTCAAGGATGGAGTGAGAGGAGAGAAAGATCTTTAGGTGGTTGTAAATCATTTGCTCAAGTAGTTGGAGGCAAAGGAAATAGGATTGATTGAGCAGTAGTTGGTGAGAGAGGTTGGGTCAAGAGTTTATTCAATAGTAATGAGATTGGTATGTATTTCATTCAAAGGAGGGAGGGAATGTAACACTAGTGGGGGAGAGTTTGAAGAAATGAGGTAGGGCAGGGCAGAAAGTTAACAAGATGCAAAGGGCAGGTTGTTGGTTAAGAGGATGATAATAGTGCAGAAACTTTGCCATGCTTTGCAGGGTCGGTCTGATAGAAGGAGATATTTTGTCTGATGGTAGTAAATTCATCATTTGAATAGAGGAAGGGAGAGGTTGTGAAGATTGGTGGATAAATTAGTTGAAGGAGTTGGAGGGTATTGGGGTTGGAGAACAGGGTAGATATGAGAGAAGTGAAGTAGGTTTGCTTGACAAGAAAATGGCAGTGTTGTAGGAGCAATGCATGAATTTATAGTGAGGTTAAACAGCACTGTGGTGAGATTTCTTCCAGTGATGATCAGCAGAGCGAGATCACTTTTGCAGATAATGGGTTAGCTTGGTTTTGTGCTTTGTAGTGTCGGAATTGGCATGTGCTCGTGGGAGTTGCCATGTCTAGTACTGAGGTGAGAGTGCTGTTATAGATAGAGGCAGCCAGATCGAGGCAGGACAGTGAAGTCAAATGAAAGAAAAATGGTCTTAGTGATGTTGACAAGTGAAGAGGGTCAAGTCCATGTTGGTTTCTTTGTGTATGTGTGGTTTTTCGATTCAGTGGGGTGTGTGTGGAAGTAGAGTGAGGCTGAAGGTTAAGTGAAAGTTGTTGGTCAGAGAGTGGGAAGGCAGTGTTAAAGAAATTAGAGGTGGAGTGCGAGTGGGAAAAGATAGGTTTGAAGGAGTGTCCATCACAGTGGTTTGGTAATGAGATCCATTGGGAAATATCAAGTGAGTAGGAAAAAGAGAAGTTTTGAGGCAGCAGATATTTCAGGATGTTGAAATTACCCAGTTTATGAGTACGTCAATAGATGGAAATATGGAAGACAGTTGTGTAGAAATTTTGCTGAACCTAGGAGCATTAAATGACAGCAACATAAGGGGTCAATAGGAGAGAACAGATGGATGGTAGGGTCTTCAAAGGAAGAGAATGAATGGGAGTGTTCTAGGGGTATGACACTGAAGGTACTATATCATCTCCACCTACTTATGTGTCTCCATATCTAGGATTGTAGTTAAAGGAGAGACACTTGTGAGAGAGAGAGCTGCAAGGAAAGCAGTGTCAGAGGAGATGAGCCAAGTTTCTAAAATGGCTAGGAGATTAAGAGCGTTTGAACTGAACACTTTGTGGATGTGAGTTTATTGCAAACAGATCTTGCAGTCCAAAAAGCAGAGGAAAAGGAGAGGTAGGGAAGTGGAGAGATGTTTATAAGGTTGGAAGAATGTGGTGGATGGGAATCTTTAAGGGGAGTATAGAGCATGAGCGGATTAAGGGGACTAAGCAGGGCCCAGTTTTGCATGCGATTTGAAGGCTCAGAGAGCGAAAGACAAGACAGGAAGTTGATTTGTGACTGCAAGATACTTAATTGCTTGTGTGAGCTGGTTATTGTAGTGGGTTTAGAAAGCACAGCAGCTTATGAGTGTTGATAATGAGCAAAAATGTAGTGAGGGGGGAGATCAGATGGGGAGGAAAGGTAGATGGGGTGAATAAGAGAAACAGCTATGGTATATTAAGAAAGTGGTGTAGGTAAGAAATGTGAATATGAGTGAGTTGTGGTAAACAGTTGAGCCAGATAGTAAAGAACAGTAGTAATGGTACCGCAGTTATGATTAATAAGCAGGCAGGCCATAGCATACAGTTAATTGACTCATTTTATAGGGTTCAGCTATATGAGCTACTCCAGAGCAGGGACAAACTACACAATTAAAATGACAAGCAAGGTGACAGAGGGAATGTTTAAGCAAAGCTTAAATTGCCAAGTCTATTGCAGCAAGAGTGAAATAAGCTGAAATTGCCCATGGAAGAGCTCAGTTAGTTCAGAGTGCAGTAGCAAGAGCACTTATATGAGTACAGAAGGGAATGTTTTAAGAAATGCCTCATTATGTTTAGTTATAAATCCATACTGAGGTTGGGATAATTGGAATGTTACATCAGGATGGATACCACTTGAGATGGTACTTCCCAATTTGCTATTTGCTCCATCTGTAATTGTACTGCTACCTGAAAGTCCCAGTTATTCAAATTATTATATTATCCATATATATATATATATATATATATATATTATCTGTTTCATATGGCAACACAAGATACTTTACTTTCATATGCATTGGACTAACAGTCATACTGAATAACAAATGAACAGGGTTAAATAGAACCAAGGTCATCATAGGTCTAAAGTTTTGCAGAGCACAAATTCTTGATGTGTGTCCTATTGATTTAACTAACTGTCACTCCTCACTCATTTCCTGACTATCTGTCTACTAAGGTTGCTTGCTAATCCTAAATAAAGACTGCTGGCTATATATTATACTATGTTAGTAGTGATACTTGTGCCGCCTGGGTGCTTAATATAATGTATAGTATAGTACATATTCAACATAACAAATTTGCTAACATTTTGTATGATGCATAAAATACATACTAAGTACTAAATAAATGGACTTGTTCAATTCAAGTCTGCAATCCACCTGCATGTATCCATTGCTTATTTCATGGCGGGTGGAGTTGGGTATTAATTTTTATGCATCATAAAAGGATGTTTTAATGTTCTAACATTTAACTTCTAATACATAAGCCGTGATCAAGTATATTGCACGTTAAATTTTTGTGTCTCTTCTTTTCTTGCAGTACCGGATAGTGCCCCTGAAAACATAATGTACAGAAATGTATCATCAACAGAAATAATTATGTCTTTTTCCCCACCAACTATACCCAATGGAAATCTCTTATACTATACAGTATATATTACATGGCTGAATGGTACAGTAGAGAGAGCCACAGATACACCTTCTCTGTCACTCAACATTGCTGGTAAATTTTTACTTATGATACACATTATTTGCTTAATGAAATGTGTTGCCTAAAGTTTAAAGATACTTTTGGGTATTTTTTTATTAATACATCTTGTAGAGATCCTATGTAATAGTAAAAATTGTGCAAATATATATATATATATATATATATATATATATATATATATATATATATATACATTATGATAAAAAGCAAACTAGCTGAAAACAGCTTGTAATAGGATTTAGTTAGAGTGAGTATTTTTTTGTCTATAATATATTTTTAAACTCTTCATTTAAAGATAATGCACATAGACATATATTGCAACATTGTTTTAGAATATTTTTTTAAAAAAAGTTTTTATTTCAACATTTGTAGTACAAAAAGTATAAACAGAATGCTGAACATAGAAAAAACATGGTCACAAAATCAGATTTTAGCATAAAGCATAAACATTATAAAAAGCATCTGTAATTAGTAGGTAAAGTTGTGTGTGTGTGTGTGTGTGTGTGTGTGTGGTGGTAGAGGTGCTAGAGGTGCGATAATAAAACCAGAAAAAGTTGTGGTTGAAGTATATTCATAAGTTGTGAGGATACCACCCTTAGCTGGGATGGCAGTTACCCTCTGTGGGATTCGACTTACTCAGGTAGATCAAAGTATATCCAAAATAAGAATTTATTGTGACAGCACAACACCAGAAGTTAAAGTGTAAATGGTAGCATGTATCCTCCAGCAGCCTCTTGTAGTCAGCACTCCAGAGTAATAATCTCAGTCTTATCCCCCCGCAATTTTACCACTATCATTTAGCTAGACAGTTACTATGTTGCCCAGCTTGGGATACTGGCTCACACATACTCTGTCTTGGTAGGGTTTCCTCCAGTGGCACTACAATGCCTGCCCAGAGTCCATTTTGCTGATGTCTTGTACACCAGGATCCTCCAAGCTAGAATAGCTCTATTGGCATTCTGCTTTCCTTATATTCTTGGCTGTATACACAGGAAGTAGAGTCAAATGTCTCAATCTTCCCCTGTTTCAGCAGTGGTCTATCAGTGGATACTTTAACTGTTAGACATACTGTCTATATTACCTTAATTATACAATGGAATGGCTTGACTCAATTAGCTGTTTGGCTGGATACACTAAACAAAGGGTTACAATATAACATCAAGGAATGACACTTTGCGCTTGTGTGAAGCAACAAGACATTTTGTACACACATTGTATCTGCAACATTACACAATCTGAGTATGTGATACAATAATCTATAATGATCTTTTGATACAATAACATTTATATTGATACATGTTAATACATTTCCCAATGCTATTTCAGCCAGTATATTACTGTGGAGGCACATTGCATATCATCTAAATATTCTGAATATTGCATATCATCTAGAAGTTCTCACCTAATAACCTGTTAGATTACTTGTTGACTTAGCTAATAAACGTGGGCTGCCAGCTAGCTATGTCAAGTCATTCAGACATTATTCTGATTACAAACCAGATCTAAATAACACCTCATGACAATGGACATTTGAGACAAATGGTAATTACGTTAGCTAACACAAGCAAAATGACTTCTTCTGTCCTGTTACTTTCACATATGACAATATTAATTCTATTTCTAATACATACAATATTGCAGGTAATAGCAAGGGCAAACTGTACCTAATAGCAGGAAATAATAATACACATAATACACCAATGCTCTGGTGTATATACTTAGACTGGGCCAAATATTAAAAAGCACATTAAACTGTGAGAAACGGGTGATGAATAAAAAGTTCTCAGTCCAGTAGCACCCTGTTTCCTCACATAAGTTTAGCACTTTGGGGATGTGATGTGATAGAATAGCTATTGTTCTAAGGATTTGCTAAAGGGCAGATGGTCAGGTGGTTGCCATTCATTAAAAAAAAAGGTGGGGGGACTTACCTTGTCTCCAATGCTGCTACTACATATTTTGCACAGCTTGGATGTGGGAGGCAACTTTTTTCAAGTTTTACAGAATGATTCTTGGGGAGGACAACCGATAAAGAGGATCCAAGGGTCTTTAGATGCCTCTAATAGCGAGTTAAAGAGATATTGTACCTTGTCCTAGAAGAGAGATATCTTTGGACAGGTCTACCATGTGTGGTTTTGCTCCATCAAGTAGGGTCATTAGAAAATGTCTTGTTGAGTTTATTATGTGTATTGTACTACCTGTAATATAGCGTATAGGTTGTCTCATAATTGAGGTTGAGATAGAGACCTGAGCTATGCAGGAGAACGAAGGCATAGTGTTTCAAATGGTGAGGGATCTTGAAAAATCTCAAAGGAACAGCAAATGTAAAGTGCCTAATCTGTACCTATTCAAATAGTCTTGGAGGCAGAGCAGGATATTTATGTTGGATTGCAGATAAAGAGGAGAAGTTTTAAACTTCTGTGAGATGTGCACTTTAACATGCCCGTCTAGATCAATGATTAAAATGGGTTGGTTTAAAGCCAAGAAGCAAGGAACGGTTGTCCCAAATAGAACTAATAGTGGAGTTAATGGATGAGAGTTTATACTTTAGATCACATCAGCCCCAAAGATTTAGGACAAATGTAAGTGTTGATAAAAGATTGATATTGGTTTGTCTGAGTAATTTGGAAGGGCCTCAGATGGCAAAAAGAGCAGTGAGTGCCAGAAGTATCAATGTCCAGCCAAGAGAATGTGTTGAAGGGAGCAGTGGTTGCTGCTATTCTGATTCCAGAATATTGTAATATGTGGACTACATGGGTTGTGCTATGCCTATGTTTTACTTGTTATAATGCAAATAGTAATAGTAATAATATAGACTAAGAGGGGGGTTGAACAGTTAAATTGAGGTGAAAATCAGGGAGTGTTGCGGGGTAGTAGGGGAGAGACGGAGACTATTATTTTCTCTCTGAGTTTCTCTTAGAGATGAGTGGGTCTCAGGATGTCTCAATATCTGAGTTTCAAAGTCTATCCAGATGTGTGTCTACCCTAGGATAGAAAGGCATAACAGAATTTTTTTTAATTATTATTGTAAAGTTGTAGTCCCAGAATGTCCACCATCAATTTCTTAACCCTTTTCAAATATATTTTAATTTGGGGGTATTCCCACTATAAAAGAAGAAATTTGCCATGTTGGCCACATAACAGTCATATCCTTTATAAGTATTTTCTTTGATAAACACAAATATGGAGCTTTTGGACATGTAAAGTGTAAAGTTCTATCCCTTAAATCACTGATTAGGGAGGACCAGGTCTCTTTCCCAGTCAGATTCATACTTGGGTTAAGAGAGGGGAAGGGGGAATATCAGGACAGATGAGAATGTTTTAAATAATTAATATAAGACACCTATGCGATAGAGTATAAAACATAGATATTAGAAGAGTGACATTTGGATTATCTTTTAAGAATTGTGCATACACTGTAGAAAGTGTTTTAGTGAAAGAATTTAAAAAACATCTGTGGTCTGATTTTTCTGGCACATGCTTGTTAGGGAATACCAGGCCCCTGTCCCCCAGGTAAATGTCAAATCAAATTCACCAACTTTACTATGTCTTGAAAGCTCAGGTTGGGGTTATAACATCCAAGGACTAGTGGGGAGGGGGCAGTTGCTAAGTTGTATTTAAAATTACCTATGTCCCAAATCTGGCAAGAAAAGTGCAAGGTCGAGTGATTTTTAAGAGTTTTGGGCCTGTTTCTCTTAGTTAGTTTTACAATGAGCTTTTATGGGCAGGAGGTGAACATCAGGATGATATAGAGCTTAAGTGTGTTGCCATATTGTATGCTGAGATGTCTGGAAGTCTTCATCCTCTTTTTCCAATAGACTTTCTCAAGATGAAGGACTTTATTCTAGGTGGTTTTCTAACCAAGATAAGGGTCAGAAATTGATTTTGGAGATCTCTAAGTATTTTAATGGATACTTAAGTCTGGAAAAGATATAATATTTGTGGAAGTATATTCATTTTAATGCAGGTTATCTTTCAGCAGTCCATCGAAAGAGGAAATTTAGTGTTAGAGTTTCTAATCAAGGGGAAGTGGGCGCTTTTTTTGGTTTTAACAGGTAGAATATTGCCATGAGAAGCTTTAACTTTTAGTTTGGATGCCAGGAGCCTTTCTTGTTTATTCCACTTGTTATAATATTTTTTCCTATTGCCACAATTAGTTCAGAATAAGTTACTATTCAGGGAAGAGTAGCTTTGTGTTAGTGTTCTGATTGCAAGACTTTAGGGATGAGAACCTCAAAATGAAATGCTCTTTGCTTCGCTTTCAATTATGGTTACCTATTATTTAATTCAAAGTATTCTGTAAACAATTTGGATATGTGATTGTTTGCATTGGGTATATTGAGTAGAGATTCATTTAGATTTTAGTTGAAATTTGGTAGTAGGGTTCAGGAGCCAGAAGCATTCATCCACACTGATGTGTCATCCAACCACAAAATCAGCATTATATAGTCTGCTGCCTAAAGGATACATAAGAAGGATGGTATCAACCTTATGTGGTGAGCAGCAGTATGCATAATATTTCACTGTTGGTTCTTTGGCTCTCCACAAGTCAGAGAGTTGGGGGCTTGTGAGGAGTGAGCACAAGGATCTGATGATTTTGACCTTCTGCTCAAGGTATAGGTTCCTTTAATGGTAATGAAATCGGAGATCAATATTAACCCGATTACCAGCACTTACCTCTGTCCTCATAGACCTCTTTGGGGCAAAGTAGCAACTCAGGATAGCGTTACAGGTCTTTTTTAATGGGAACCAACTGAAGACTCTTTGGCTTCTATGGATCCCTCCTGAATGAAAACTCATTTGCGCATAGCACTTTCTTCATTCGCTATCAGCAAAAAGATTCACATAGCAAGGGGGTCTTCTCCAGGGGCTCCCAGAGCAACCCTGGCATGTTAATTTGCAGTGGTACACAATCATTTTTACCGCTGCTGAATAATAAATAGCCCCTAAGGGTAGTATACGGTACAATATTATGCATTGGAAAACATTACTTAAACATATAGGTTCTGAGTCATTAAGAAAAGTAAGGCAAAAAAAAGGAGTAAATGTTCTCCAGAACAAACCATGTTACAATGCAAGGGGTCCACATTACTTTATTATTTTGCACATAAGTTAAATACTGGCTGTTTTGTCATGTACAAATACTTGATAGCTTTATTTTTACACTGAAATTTAAAGTTGATCTAGAACATGCCTTACCCCTACTATAAATCTGTCCCCACATTTTAAGTTTACTTCCCCCTCCAATGCAACATGATTTTGCCCAAGTGCAAAGTTACTCCATTTTTATGCTTTACTCTCCTTAATGACTCAGGCCCATAGAATCACTTACTGATATCAAATTAGAGATTGGCTTTAAAAAAAAGTATGTTATTGATATAGTGTTGCAAAGCTGTGTGTAGTGTTCACTCTCAACACATTGCCTGAAATGGGTATATCTGAAACAAAATATATTTCATGATAAAAACAGGATCTTTAAAACAATATATTTATATGTTATGTTTGATGGTGGCTATACAAGATTCAATCTAGTTTTGAATTGGATCATTGCAATTCGATCAGATATATAAGAAATTTGGCCACACAAATAGAGGGCCAATTGCACAAACCTGATCACATTGCAGTGAGTCAATATTACCAGATTGCAGTTCAGATTGGCCAAGCTCTATTCCTTAACACTTAAAAGTCCACTGATGATGTGGCAATGTATATCAATAGCCAATCAATTTTTCCATGCTGGCAGATCATATGCAATCCAGTATGCCAAGCATTACTTATTATATTTAGGAACAGGAAATAATATGCTTCTGTAGAATACAGTAAGAAACTGTTCAGGTATATAAAATAAACTTATCTTGCATTGAAATAATTCACAATTTAAAATGTTTTTGTTCTTTATATATTTTTAAATGTTACAGTAAAGTTAAATGGGCACATTAGCCAACTACCAGAGTTTATTCCATGAAGCAACAAAAAGCACTGTAAGAAGTCTTTTAGTGCAGTACTTTATATTGGAACCAGATGAGGACAATGGTGTGTTGGTGGGAACAGGGGAACTTAAGTCCCAAAGGAGGGCGAATTTTTACAGGAGAGATTAGTGATCATTGGCCTCAATTTTCATATAATGATAGTGTCTTTTGTGTCATTTTGCAAATATTATCATTTGAACAATGTTCTTATAAATTTGATTTGATCACTCTACAGGTTTACGAAAATATACCAGTTACATCCTCAGAGTGTCTGCTAGTACTGTAAAAGGGGAAGGTGTACACAGTGACGCGCACAACATTACTACAGAGGAAGACGGTAAGAGGATGAGAATTTTTTTTCTTTAATGTAATATCATATAAAACAGGTATAGGTCCAACCCCATATTAATGAACATCATTGACAGGCCAAGTCTTTAAATCACACAGAAACTATTTATGTGAAATGGTTACAGTATGGCCAGTGCGTGGTTTAAGGTCTCATAGTGAAATCAAGTATTGACAATACCAGTTCAGAGTAAAATTAAAAATATGTCTTACAAAAATCAAAAAGGTTTTTGCATTGTTAAACTGCAAGAATCCAACCTGTTTTTTCCCTTTAAAACAGAAAGCTTTTTACCTCTGTAACACAAAGCTAATAATTTTCCTAGGACATCTTACTAGAACAGCTTTCCCTTTTCAAATTGCTCGGTAATGCTACAGATATATGGCTGTCACTACAACATACAGCATTTGCATTTCGGCTCTCAAATCCATGCATGAGGAGAGTGTAACTCTGATCTAGAGTCAGAGCCAGTCAGTCAGGAAGCTCCTCATTGGTTATGTGATGTGGATGGAATGGGCATTCTAAAGCCTCTCTGTTTACTACACCATATATCATGTGACTGTGTTTGCCTTGGTAGTAACATGAAACAGGCAACCAAATGATTCATGTAAAAAAACAACAACATACAAACACATTTTTTCATGGGACTGCAGTTTTAAGTTTACACAGCTTTTCACTTTTTTTTCTTTTGCTTCTTTCCACTGTATCACATAAATAGTCTGTCCTCAGTTACCTCAAAACCTATTTCATTAACTTGTAAAACAGAGCTGTGCAGGATCCTGGGTCCTGGAATCTGAATTTGGAGTCACCTAATTGTCAGATATACAAGATACTCAACAATTACACAGTAACACTTGGGGTCTGAGCTAAGAAAAAAAGGTGAATACCACCAATGTACATAGCAGTCAATAAATGTGATTGGTGCTTATACTTTCATTCATATGAAAGCTATATACATACAGTTAGACATACATTGTCTTTTAGAAAAGTGTAACCCACTTGAGTCAACTGTGACGCTGTCAACTAAATATTTAATAAAATGTAAACAGTACAATTATCATGTTTGTGCATGTTGAATTTATAAGTTGCATGGAAATTATAGTAAATAATTACAAATCAGTAAGATACTTGAATTGAGAGGGCTGATTCATTAAGGCAAAAAAAAGGAGTAGATTTTCTCCTGGACAATTACGACCTTGGACCCACCAAAGGGTTAAGTCTGGCGCTCACAGGAGAAAGAAAAGTAAAATAAAGCTGGCAATACTAGATAGAATATCTCTGAGCTAAAAAATATTAAACCTAATAGCAAATTCCCACTGCAGCTGATTTTGGGACTATTGTAAACCCTACAAGAAAAAGACAAAAAAACACAAAAGAATAGCGCTGCAGAAAGTGGCTAAAAAAATAATAATATAAATTGCTCACAGTAATTCATACAAATAAAATCATGAATTGCTTCTTAAAATAAAACAAACTTTAATACATATCACCATAAAAGATATACATAAGATCACAATATAATTCAATATAAAAACCTATTGTAAATGCCTTAAGCCAAATCTCCTTGATATTTATTCCCCTGCTTAGGTTATGGAAACATAGACTGCCTTGATACCTAAAGTCCAACATATTTTTTTCAGGAATCCTCCATCGTCTTAATTAGAGAACCACATATTCCCAAAATAGTAACATTAATGGAGATCCAATCCCAATTAGTTTCTGAGATCTTGGATCTCCATAGGTATCAAGGCAGTCTATGTTTGGATATACAACCCATATCCTAAGCAGGGGAATAAATATCAAGGAACTTTGGCTCAAGTAAAAAAGGAAAACTCCTCTTGAATGGGGGTAAGGCAAATCTGGGTGTTCATTCCCCAAATTGTAACATTCACCATGGGCGGCGGCAGGTTATATTGTATTGTGATCTTATGTATATCTTTTATGGTGATATGTATTAACGTTTTTTTTATTTTAAGAACCAATCCCTATTTTTATCTGTATGAATTACTGTGAGCAATTTATATTATTATTTTTTTAGCCAGTTCCTACAGTGCTATTCCTTTGTGTTTTCTTTTCTTCTAGACAAATCATGTTACAATGCAATGGGTGCAAATTAATTTCATATATTGCACATAAGGAAAATACTGGCTGTTTTTATCATGTTGCACACAAATAATTACTAGCTTCTTTTACACTAAGATTTAAAGTTGATCTTGGACAGGTCCTACCTCAACTATAAGTCTGTCCCCATATTTTAAATTTACCTCCCCTCCAATGCAACATGGTTTTGCCAAGGTACAAAGTCACTCTTTTTTTTTTTTGCGTTATTTTCTTTAATGAATCAGGCCCAGAGTGTTTTCTGCAGGCTACTGTGAATTAGTGCAATTAAATGTCTAGTTCAATACTAATGCATCCCAGAAATGTAGACCTGTGATCCTCATCTGCAAGCTTTTCACAGAATCCCATATAGGAAAATGTGACCCCAGTTAGCTTCATTTGTAAGCTAACAATGTATACATGGCTTTGTCATATTTTGTAGTATTTGTAAATGTTTGTATTACTGTACAATGGCAGAGTTAATAATGTGGCGTCAGAGTGTGTTATATGTTGGGTAGCGTGGAATGGTTTAAGCTCTGCATGCAATCCCATATTTTTATGATCTCTCAATGTTATGCCCAGTACAAATTTTCCCACCTCGTGAAGCCTGAAATAATTATTTCCAGCTCTCTTCCCCCAGCGGAGTTGTGTTGCAAATTACTTTATTTTTACATGCATTCACACCTATAAAACAGATTTTGCTTTTATTGGAACAAAAATATTACAGCACAGAATTTGTACAATATATTAAGCAAATCACTGTGGTATGCCTACTGATCTGTGTTCTCATGAAATTGTTCTTTCCATTGAATCACAGAAACAGATGTGTTAATACCACCATGAAAAATTGTCCTTCATTTTTTTAGCCAAGAAAGTAACACAGTCTTATTGGAGCTGATAGAGTTGAAATACCTGTTCTTGGCTTGACCTAAAGTGGATAGCGTCAGCTGCATAGTTTTGGATTCTTCACAAATATAGAACCCATTTTATTTTGTCCCTACAGCTCCTTCAACTCCTCCACGCTTCCTCTCTGTAAATCAATTGTCCAATGTAATTTTGAAATTGTCATGGCATCCACCTCTTGAGCCAAATGGAATTATCCTCTTCTACACCGTTTTCATCTGGTAAGATTTTCAAAGCTAAAATTTGTCTTCTCCGTTATAATTTTAATTAATGATGTCTAAGTGCATGGGTGTGCCGCACATACCAACTGTCCCTGACTTCCAGGATAGGGCTTGATTTCTTTGTCCCTGATGATGTTCCTGTTTTTCAGTATTATTTGTTACCAATGCTCTTTTTCTGTATGCTGTTATAAATGCAATTATAAGTAGGTTGTACAAGAAAAGGGATAATTCCATCAAAAATACACTTTATTTTCTTTTGGATCTTGCCTGACACTGAGGGGTGAAGCTAGCAAAGATCGATTTTGTTCCGCAGTTTAAATCAATCAAAACCGCAATAATAAAATTGTGAATTCATTGATCAAACTTTCTCATCTAGTAAATTTATTTTAAAAAAAGGAATTAGGAAGGGATGATTTCACAATCTCACAGCTTTTCCCATTAATTTGACAGGTTGGGTGTAATTTTTTTTATTATTAAAAGCCTGTGACGGTGTTTTCATGTCCCTAGTGCAAAAAAAGGTGCAAAAGGATGCTGCAAATTTCAGGCCCACGCCCCCTAGGTCATCAGGTATACAGAGCCCATAAGGGCTCACGCACCATGGATCCGTGAAAAAAAACACAAAAGTGAAAGTGACAAACAGGACACAAAATAAATAAGTAAATAGTGCGATGTGGGTACGGCCCCAGACTAATGACCAGGCAAATATAAAAATCTCTTCTGCCCAGCCAAAAGAACAGGCCAATGGAGGTGATTGCAGAAAAAGAGAATTGGAAATGTGCATAAGTGGCTGATAAATTACGCGATAGTGCGTCATCAATGCGATTCTCTGGCATGCCACTCTGGGGGCACATTATCTCAGGCTTTCTCCGCTGACCCTGGCCTTCTGGCTAGAGAACCAGGACCAGGTTCAGCACTGCAAAACAACACTCGATCTTAGCCAAAATGTGTAATTGCCCGGCACAGGCGCATTTGCACAGGAATTAGCCATAGTATGAATTGAACCCATTATCCTAGTGAGGCAGCAATGCTAACCACCGTGCTACAATGCTGCTCTCACACAGATTTATTTATTCCAGTGGAAATATCTTTGGTCTTAAGAAAACATGATTCATTCTTCTTTTGAGATACAGTTTCCACTCATGTTTTGCAAATGGGATAGAGGCCCACTAATGTAATCTTTGCATTGGGCCCACTAATGTTGTAATGCAGCCCTGCGGGGCTCCCACTGTCACTCATTTCTCTCCCATAGTCTTCAGCATGCCTCCTCTGCTGACACTCGCTGCACGCAGCTTGATTACCTAAATTTTATTGTTGTTGAAGGAATGACATGTAATGTGTACAGTGACTGTTAGCATGGGATGTGGTAGGAGGACTCCACAAACACACACTTAGCAGGCAATTCTAGCCAAAATACACAGCAATATCTGCAGCTTTAAACCACAGCAACCTGTCAATATTTTTCTGTAAATATATAGTAAAAACTAGTTTATTACATTGCTTTAAAAATTACAGTGTGTCAGCAAATACAATATACTTTAACATTAACAAATAAAAGACACTGCAAGTTCAATGTTAATATCGAACGGTATGTTCATAATGTGCAATGAATACCATTCACAGGACTTACTGCATAATAAACGTTTTCATTATACCCAAAGGAAGGTTTTTTTTGTTTTTAGTGTAAAAAAAATTGCTCACATGGGGCTTGATTCTTCAAGGCACATATCTGCCGATTTTGAGCGTATCGTACGCAAAATCAGCCTGCACATGCCCAGACCTGGGAGATACATCCATGAAAGCAGACCTATCCGGCGTCCATGCACGTAAAAAATAGACAACAGCCTACGGTGTTGGGGAATGAACGGATGGGAAGAAGCGTTTTGCCATAGTCAGTGTACAGTAGGACATGCCAAACTGAAGCGCACGCAGCCCCATCCGTATCCAGCTTTGAGTGTCTCAATTACTTGTTTTTCTGCCATATTGCTTGCCCCAGCTAAAGGGCTAGTCTAAGTCCTAATCAGTAGTGATGAGTCTCGTATTCATGCTGTAACATGTGTTTGCAGTCACGTGCAACTGTAAAAATTTATTTTATGCTCAGTAGACATTAACAACATTCTAATTAATGCATTTCATGTGAAAAAAACAAACACTTTTTTAGAATAAAATAACTGTTTTATCATTAATATTTAATATTATTAATAGAGATCTTCACTGACGTCCATGTTCTGGTTTTGGTTTTGGATCTGGATTAACTACGTGGTTTTTTTTTGGATCCTGATCTTTTTCTAAAATCCCCATTTTTTTTTTGCTAAAATCACATATTTTTGCTTTTTTCCCCCCTACATTATTAACCTCAATAGCACTAATTTCAAGTCATTTGCAGTCAATTTTGACCACCTCACAGGTCACAATATTATTTTCATACACATTCAAACAAAGACTGCAGATTTAGAAGATCAAGGGCTAGATTTACTAAGCTGCGGGTTTGAAAAAGTGGGGATGTTGCCTATAGCAACCATTCAGATTCTAGCTGTCATTTTGTAGAAAGTACTATATAAATGAAAGCTAGAATCTGATTGGTTGCTATAGACAACATCCCCACTTTTTCAAACCCGCAGCTTAGTAAATCTAGCCCCAAGTCTGCCAGACCTATTATTTGTGCTACCCCTTCTGTGTCCCTCTGTGAAATGGTGCTGGATTGCCGTGCAGGCAGTGCCGTCACTAGACATTTTAGAGCCCTGAGTGAGACAGTGCACCAGGCGCCCCCCCCATCTAAGTGGGAGTGACATTTGCCAAGTGGGTGTGGCCGACCTAATGTGGGGGTGTGGCTAGCATTTTACTGAAAGAATTCTGTTACACATATTTGCAAATGCATGAATATATATATATATATATATATATATATATATACACACACACAGTGGTGGGATTCGATACAATTAACAACCGGTTCTCTGCCATAATGACCATTTAAAGTATGCAAAAATATACACTGAAAGGTATTCTAATATTTCGTGCACTTAATACTCAAATAAGAACAGTAAAAGAGATGCACAAAAGTAGATTGTTATAAGAAAGTGTTTTAAAATGTTATAGAAAAAATATTAAAGAATATCTTACCTGACAAAAATATGTTATTTAATATTATATTCATATTATGGCACAGTAATGCCACCAGTTCATATTTTGCCATATTTATACCTGGATTAGTAACAATTATTGGTAGCAGCAGGAGTGAAAAGGTCCAAAAACACAGAAAATCATGTATATAAACATTCACAGACACAGTTTAATTGAAAAATGTATATATACTGGCCACAAAGAAGGGAAATACAAGTATGCAAGTCATTTTCATATCCTTTCTCCCAGTGTCTTTTTTCAATTTAGGTCCAGAAGAACATATTTCTCAGGAATTTTGTCCGTGTATATAGGAGTATGAATGAGCATGAAAATTTTGTTTGCGGCATTTTTCACTCTCCAAGTAAATCATTTATGTGTTTGTGGCCTTATAGTTAATTTTAGATAGCGCAAGAGTGAATTTGTCTTTTCCCTCTCATTTGCATAGAGTGGCACTGGCTGTAGACAGGAAATGCCAATAATAAGAGTTGGGAGACATTAAATAGGTAAAATTAAACATTCCTTTATTAATAGCGATATTATCTGCAGTTTTATGCACTGAATATTTTTTTTTATTTCATTGTGACAAGTATACCTTATGGCTGCTGGAATAATCCTTATACTTGCAGTCCCTTGTTCTTAGAGAGGTGGATTGGAGGCATTCACGTGCAAGTGCCTGGAGATGCAGGCCTACCATGCCTCTTAGAGATGCACACATCTTTATGAGGCGTTCAACTGACAGGAAGTTCGGCAGTTGGAACGCAAGTTTGCATTCCAAATGCCGAACTTCATGTCAGTGACTGCGGAAGGAAAAGATATAAAGATATGTGCATCTCTAGGAGGCCTGCATCTCTAAGGAAGGAAAAGGCTGAATCTACAGAGGCAGGTAGCAGGCGGCTGATGCGCCCCCTTGGGCTTGCGCCCTGAGCCATGGCACCGCCCGCACCTGCCTAGTTACGGCTCTGCGTGCAGGACGGTACTTATAGAATCCAAAGCTCGTGAGATCTGACGACATAACAATGACGTTTTGTCTCGTTTTCAATTCCAAGGGCGCGCGAAAGTACCGAGACGACTCGGCTCGGTACTCGGATCTGCTAAGTTCGGGTGTTTTCGGTTCTCAGGGAACCGAGCCTGAGCATCTCTAATTATTAACAGTTGAGATTAATTCAATTATTTTTTCTCCCTGTGCATTCTTTTGCGAGTTTATAATCCACATAGACTTTATACTTATCATGCAGTGTCTTGTGTAGTAGAGCAAAGCAGGCCTACACCCAAGTTCAACAGCACACGTATCTTGAGATCTGTGTCTTGATGAATTCAGGAGTGTGCAGAGCCTAAATACGTGCGTATAATAATAAATGCAGTTTGCGCTCTGAATATGCGCCTTGATGAGTCAGGCCCACAGACTGCGTGCTCCTTCCAATTCCTATGTCTAGACCAGGCACTAGGTAGCCGCAAAATGTTCATACATTGCTATACCTATGTCATACCTATGTCATACATTGTTATACCTATGTCGAAGTCAACATAACACCTACTGTACCTATCTTTCATATATATAATACTATTTTCAGCACATACAATTCAAAACTATTATACCCCCTGCAGTCTGTTTGCCCATTATATGAAGTTATATGGCCAGCATAACAGCCCCATAACATAATACATATTTGCATTATTTCACTGTATAGCACCAACAGCATCATGTCACCACGTAGTTCCTTTATGTCTACATAAATCTCCATTATACCACCATGTCATGTTGCCATATTTAGATCTCCCATAATTTTAAAATAATTATCTGGGACGCCCATGTGACATGAAATTTGTTCAGTCCATATAACCCACCCCATACCTTCAAATAGAGTAGAACAGTTAAAGGAACCTTCCCCCTTTAATTCTGTTAGTTTGGATGCAGCAGTAGACTAGATATGGTGGCAATTTACACTCTGAGTAAACAATTTTGGTTGGAAAAAAGGGTACTCTCCTGGGAAAATCAGAACCCATAGGAACTTAGCCATGATATAGGACAAAGCCAAAAGCAGTACTCATCCCCTGGACTCCATGATGCTACTGCAATTGACTAGGTAACAATTTTCCATTAATTAAAGATCTAATGTTGAGCTTTCTAATGTGCTCTGACTGTCTAATTGGCAGGCGTTCACTATAGGAACTGTAGCCTTAGTGTTGTAACTAATGACAGCTATGAGGTTGCTTACTTTTAGCCACCATACTATGAAACTCATATAACAGATCAAGCCCCACAATTTGTACATATAGCACATAGTCATATGCATTGTGCCAAGACCTCAGAAATATGCATAATCTCCAGACAGCATGATCATTACTTAAGCAGGGGCTACTACAGTGCTTGAGCACAGAGCCACAACTAGAGCTGCGCGATAGGGGCCACCGCCCAGGGCACAGCGCTGAAGGGGGGCACAGTTTATCAATATTTTAGGTTCTTACAGTTAAAATTGAGAGCTAGGGGGGGTGGCATTTTTGTTTCTCACCCCTGGGGCTAAAACTTGAAATTACAAATTACAACTAATAACAAAAAATAATTTGACTCTGCCGTGTCCTCTAAACATTTGTGAAGAGAGCAGTTGTGCAAGCTGTACACATGGTAGACATCCTTGGAAAATGTCTAAATGCCACATACTATTTATCTGTACTTGTGACTTTTTCACTTTCATGTACTCTTCTGAGCGCTGTTTTACTATTTCCAAATTGCTACTTTATAAATATGTATTTTTGTTCTTTTTTTTTCCTTGTCTTCTAACTTCTTAGGGATGAAATGTCAACCAAAACTATTAATGTTGAAGAAACCTCAATGGAATTTCAAGATTTGGAAAGCAACCATGAATACAGTGCATATATCACATCTAGTACTAGATTTGGGGATGGAAATGTCAGAAGCGATGTTTTAAAATTTAAAACTCTAGAAGGAGGTACATAGTGAATGTTAAGTTTGCTAAGTAAATTGTTAGTATGCTTTATGCCACATAGTCCCCAATGAATTATCCTGCAGTACTATTTAATCATATGTCCAAATCAAGGAATGATGGCCCACACAGAGCACTTTCTATAGTTCCAGGGACATGTTTAGAATCAGACACAGAAGACATGTACTTCCAGCAAGACATGTGGTTCCAGCAAAGCAGCTTCTGCATTACTTGAGACACCCATTTACAACTAAATACTCTGCCTATACCTCCATCCATTTAATAAATATATCTTCTAATAATGGACACTATGTAAATCCAATTTGAAGACTGTTCACACCTGCAATTTCTGTACCTACCTATCAATTGGTCAACGATGGCGCCATGGCTTTAATTTTGAAATAATGGGAGGTATATGCTATATGAACAAGTGTCATTCCACTTTTTATGGAGAGGGCAACATGTATAGTACATATTCAACAGAGGTCTCTATCCTAATAAAATGTTAGAAACTAGAGGTCACAACACCTTTATGAACCTCCCCTGGTTTGTGGGTTGACAAATGGATATTTTAGTTTTAGTTTTGATTTGTTATGTAAAGTACGTGTTGTGTGAACCACTTTTATTTATTTTTTTAAGTTCCAAGTGACCCACCAAGGAATATGTCATACAAAAATATTACCTCTTCTTCGGTGATGATTTTCTGGACCCCACCCATGAAACCAAATGGATTTATACAGTATTATACTTTATATTACCGGAATACATCAAATACCTATATCAGGGTAAGGAAATTGTTATAGAGTATACGCAATGTCAGGGGAGGGCCGGCAAATTTTAGTGAGGGGTGCAAGACATGACTCAGCAGCCTATTGGGAACATTTTAGAAAAAAAAATAAAAAAATGCAGGTGGCCCAGTGACCCAGCCCAAGGTAGCCTACTATGAGACTGGCCTGAGGGGCAGATGCCCCCCTGTCCCTCAGCCCAGCCTGCCCTGCACAATGTTCGCTATGTGTTGTCTGCGCAAATGCACATAATTAACTCTACATTTTCTAGCTAGAAATAGAGGATGACAGTTGATTGTTTTTTTAAAATACTAACATAACAAAGCTGAATGTTTGCTTAATAACTATCTTTATAAGATATTTTGAAAACTTGAATATGAAGGTATTTTTATTATGTTAATGTTATAAAAAACAAAACAAGTTATGTTAAAGAAAAAATATGGCATGATTAGGAAGTGTTGTAAACGTGTACATAGATTTTCTTGTATATTTGTTGTTTATATTAAACAAGCATATGAATTCACATACATTATATCCTTGTATCAAATATTAACTGTGATGTTATCATATACACTTGACTAGTAGCTGTGTCCTCACTTCAGTATGCATTGGGAACACCTATGCTTTATATAGGATAACATAACACTTCCTGCCCAGTTTTAAAGTTTTCACAGATAAGGAAATTGAGACGTACAACAATTGGGCCGATTGAGCAATGAACCTGATGGTAATCTTATCAAATTCAATTGGATTGTTATTGGTCATGTCCATTTATATGGCAAATTGTACTAAGCAGAGCAGCAGGCTCTCCCCATCTGTGACCAGCATGAGAATTATTTTTACTCTAGTGCATGGTGCTATAGTTGTGAAAAATGTTAGTACTAGTGCTTGTGACTGGATAAAGTCACAGTAATTGTGCACATCTATAGTTTTTATTTTTTTATGTGTAAATGTAGCTGTGTTTGATAATGGACAAATGCTATGAAAGCAGGAGATCTCTATTCTACTTGGGCCATCTGGTTAATACTGTACGTGGAGCAGTGCTCACATCCTTCCCAATTTGCTTTTATGAATGCGACAAGTTCCGAACACAGTTCATTAAATGTGTTTAAATAGCAATTGTTTCAGGATGAAGGTAATTCCACAACAAAAGTGAGCAACAAATGCTACAGAGGATAAAAGGAATATGCTAATTAATGTACTATACAACCAAGCTGGCCTTCACAGGATGCTTACTGGTGGAACTCTTGTGCAAGAAAATGTTTTGATATTGGAAACAGCCTGGTGCAGGGGCAGGCTGGGCTGGGGGGCATCTGCCCCCTGGCCAGTCCCATAGTGGGCTTCTTTGGCTGGGTCATTGGGCCACTGGCATTTTTTTCCTTTAAAATAGTCTGCTAGGTTGATGTTTTGCCCCCCCCCCCCCCCCCTCCCTGGGCTAACATTTGCCCTCCCCTGGCCTGGTATTCATTTTATAGACACTTTGTTACAGAAACAAAATAGTATAATATTTCTGTATCAAAAACCTGCAGTAGTATATTTTTATGTTTATTGTGGTAAAGTCTTCTTTTTATTAAGCACCATGTACAAAATATTTTATATGAAGATTCATATTATAATAAATGTTTACATATAAACAGGGCTGCATTTTGCCATTGCAATGACACCTTTCTCATCCCATACACAAACTACCAAAAACATTTACATTAAAATCAGATTGATGCTAGACAATATTGTCAAATCAACCATTGTTTGATATAGAAACAAGGCAGAAGCCCGTAATGTAGAATTTTGGTCAAATTCTGTCACTAGGGGGTATATTTACTAAACTGTGGGTTTGAAAAAAAATGGAGATGTTGCCTATATCAACCAATTAGATTCTAGCTGTAATTTTGTAGAGTGTACTAAATAAATAACGAGAATCAGATTGGTTGCTATAGGCAACATCTCCACTTTTATAAACACACAGTTTAGTAAATATACTGCCAGTAGTGAAACACGTAAACCCTATTAGTGTATTTTTCAGTATTATCAATCACAATCTGATCGATTACCTATATAATTGGATCAGGATATATGTTCATTTCAGGACTAAAGAATTTCTTATTTTTCTGTGTTGGCGAATTGGCGATAATGCTAAAATATCTTAAGATGTTAAAAATAGATGATTAATACTTTTGAAAAAGTAACAAAATAGTTGCACACATGTCCCAAATAACAATGAGACAATATTATAGGCAATTCAAATCTTAGTACTGAAAATAACATAGCAAATACACAATTAAAGTAGGCATTATTCATAGTTTGCTATACAGGACGAGGCCAACCCATCTGTAGAGGACCTGGCTTCAACTCTGTGTAATAAATTATGCTGAAGGGACAATTAAAACAAACATACAAAGGACTTAATAACTATCCATTTTTTGGGACCTCATGTTAAGTATTATCGTTCCCCTGATGATATCTCTGACCATTTTGAATAATAACAACTCTGGAAGCCCAGCTCCTCTGGACCTGAACTGCAGAGATACAATTAATTTACCTCCAACCGTTCTATATTGATAATAACACACAATTTAGTCTTAGAGAACCTGACAATCTATGTTTAAAGACAGACATTTTGTTTTTTTAGAACCTGACTTCAGTTGATATTATCACTTCCTTTGATGGCAATGGTCTGTCAGCAATAATTAATGGTCTCGCAAAGTTCAGTCATTACCAATTCTGGATGTCTGCAAGCACTGTATTTGGAGATGGAAACCAAATTTGTGAGGTGATCGATATTAACACCGATCAGGATGGTAAGCAACAGGAAACTTTCATCTGTGGAACATGGCTGCTTCATATAGCTAATTACCTCGCTTCCATTCAAGTTCACAAAACAGATGTAACCTTGGATAGGGTGGCTTAAGTATTGGCCTCCTTAGTAATTTTGGCCCTCCTAATTTTTCTGTTACTAGTTTATAGTTTATTAGTTCACTAATATTCAACAAGATATTCAGAGCACTGCTCAATTCCAACAACCAACTATACAATACATTTTTTATGACTAGGAAATCTAGTAGTAGCTAGCTTGTCAGTTCCTATTGGCTCCAGTTTACACTGAATCTATCAGTACTAGTAAAGGTACAGGCATAATTGAGTCTCCTGTTGAAAAAAAAGAAGAGGAAAAAGAGAGAAAGAAAGAAAACTTGGGGCTTGCAAACGTGATGTCAGCATGGAGGCGATAGAGAGAGTGTGAAAAGCCCTAAAACTTGAAATGGGTCTTTTGAACATTTACTGTATATAATTATTAATTTCCTGCTCTTTGTGATTTTGATTACAGAGCTGGGACTCTTTACTAATGAAACTTACAGTGAGTAGGTAAAAAACACCATGTAAAATCAAGAAACATTTATAAGTAAAATAATAATTTTAATAAACAAGAGGTTTGGACTTGAGTGACTATTCACGATTCACGAGATTTACTAATCTCCGGGTTTGAAAAAGTGGGGATGTTGTCTATAGCAACCAATCAGATTCTAGCTTTCATTTATTTAGTACATTCTACAAAATGACAGCTAGAATCTGATTGGTTGCTATAGGCAACATTTTCACTTTTTCAAACCCGCAGCTTAGTAAATCTAGCCCTTAGACTTCTGTTGAACATAGGACTGCAGATTTGCCATGTTTGATATCACACTGTCCTGTGTCATTTATAGTGCCAGAATCATCCCCTATGGTCAGAGACTGCAAGAATCTAACATCTACTACAGTGCTGTTATCATGGGATCCTCCGGAGCATTCAAATGGTATTATAACTGGTTACTACTTACAGATTTATGGACCACAGGGAAATTATTCCTTGTCTACCACGCAAGTCTCCATTATTTTGGAGGATCTTGTACCATTTACACAGTTTTTTATCTTTGTTGCTGCAAGAACAATTAAAGGAACAGGTCCTCCAAGCCAACTTACCTTTCACACAGATGAAGCAGGTAATAGTTATATTACATATTTGTGCTAAATGAAAATAATCAGATGAGTGATCCTTTGTAATCCTGTACATGTTTCTAGTTTCACTGCCTTTATCTCCTGTCTCATGTATCTTCCTGAATTATTACATTCCTCTAACAAGGTCAGAAGTGTGCATGATATATTCTTCTCTTGTGCTTAAATTTCATTGCTCGGAGAGGTTTAGTTATGATACAAAACTGTGCTTACAGTAATATCATTTTCTTGTTGCATCTCTTTATTTAGTCTAGTCATTGCGGAGTTACAGCTCCATCATAATAGTCTACATACAGTATAATGACCCATTTGTGTAATTTGTTCTTTGCCTTAATAACAATGCTATTTTTTTACACATACTAAATTTGCTATTATATATGTTTCTCACAAATGAAGTAAAATGTGCATTAACATTTCAGCGCAGGCTGCCGGTATCTGTGATGAGAGTCAGCACATTGCCACCTGGGAAGGTCCTTGTATCATGGCAGGCACACACAGGTGTAGGACCACATTGAGCAAGTGTATGGTTCATTTGTACATTGAATGTGAATCTTTATTGTGGTTTTCAAGGTGGAAATCAGAAACACATGCCTTGCAGAAGTGGAAATATCACCAGGACTCATAATTTACAAATATATTTACCTTTCCCCCTCATTAATTTTAAATGTGACATTTTTATCCCAATATACTGATTTTTTTGACCCTCATATAAAGTAAGGGATCATTGGTGGTGCCTTTATTTCAAGTGATAAATATTAACAATTTATTTTACATCACACTCTCGCCTTCACATTTGGAACTCCCTGCCCTGCCCTGCCCAATCTGACTCTCCCCCAACGTTGAATCTTTCAAGCGCTTCCCCAAAACTCATCTTTTTCAGGCTTGCCTATCCTGCTCCATCCTCAGACAATTCCTTCCTCACGCTCCACCTGATCATTCCACTCCTTTCCTTCCGCACTATTTATCTACATTTGCTACAATGCCCTATCCTAAACAACTCCCTCCTCTCACTCCACCTATCTCTCCCTCTCATTTTGGTTTTCTTCCCTACTCCTCCTGAATGTTAACTCTCACATGTTTGACCCTCTCTATCTCCTCATCCTTTTAGTAAGCTTTCTTTGTTATATTTGTGCCATCTTATGTAGTTGCTTTATATATTTTGTTGTCTTGTATTGATCTTTAATGATTGTATTGTTTCTCTTGCCCCTTGTCTGTATTTTGTTCTGTTTATTTTTTGTTGATTGTGTAACACTGGGGATTCTGAGGTGCCTTATAAATAGACTAAGATGATGATCATGATGATTTTATAAAATGTATGGATTTATATGAGTTATGTAGGCATAAGGCGCAGCTAAATGTTAGTTTCCTGTCTGATTTCAATGCTCAAACGGCCAGTGTGCCAATACCCTATCAGATCATGTAAATATTTCTTCCCACAAAATGAAATCTAATTTTTGCAGACAGAGAGCTGTATTTTTTTTTTACTTGTTAACTATTTCATATTCACATAATTAACTTAAACTGCAGGTTTTGCTTTTAACTGTTTTGTTGCATTAAACAAAATTGAACATTTTAAATATAATCTCAAAATATACAATTGTATGCTGAAATACTCAGCTTCTTTTTGGTTTTGGTTTCATAGTAATTTTGGTTTTACAATTAAACGCCATTTTAAACCTTTCAAACGTCAGGAAAAATTAGTGTAAAGGGGAAAGTGTAAAATATGCAAAAAGTCTAAACACACTACAAAAGTCAAGTTAAATAAAGTACAATATACAAAGCACTTTACATAGTGCTAGTATGATAGATATAGATCTATAATATCTATCTATCTAGTATCATAGATCATAGTGGTTTATTGGGCTAAACAGTTTGTTTCAGCATATAAAATGTGTACACTTGGTGGAGTCTCATGGACAAACCACATTTGTACAGTAAAATAAAATGTTGAGAAACAAAATCTAGTTTATCCATAACTGAACAATCGGATCCAGTCCTGGATATGCTATATATATACACTGTATTCATAAATACACTAGTAGCAGTACTAAAACATTTACTATAGGGAAAATAACAGTAATACACAAGAAACAGCTACTGTATGGTACAGTGACAGTACAATAACTATTGTATCAGGAAAACATTAAATGAGAGGAAAGGTAAAATACAGGGGTCATTGAAATGCATTTAAGGATTGGAGGGCTAGTGGAAAAAGTGGAAAATTCTGGATTGTAAAATGAGAATGTCACTGTTTATTCACGAATGGGAAATGGTCATAGTATTGTGGGTGTAGTATTGTATTCTTAGTCACACTGTATATAATTCAGACACTTTCTATTTTTTGCAGAGCCATCAGCACCTCCTCAGAACTTAACTTTTATCAATGCAAGTGATAATTCTGCCTGGTTACAATGGAACCCAAGTCTAAGGCCTAATGGCATAGTGCATATGTACAGCTTTAGGATTGTGGAAAATAGCACTCAGGCCATATTTTTTCAGGTAAGTACTATCATGCCTTAAAGCTGGTGTATAGTGAGAAGTGTAAACTGAGTATAGTGGGTATAGTAAGACATTCACAGAGATCAGTGTATCTATATTACAGAGAATGTTCAATCATTTCCATCAGTCCCTGCCCCAGTACAGTTTACAGTCTAGGGGGTAAATGTATCAAGCTGCAATTTGGCATTTCCCGCGATTTTCTCGGGCAAGTTTAAACTCGCCGATATATCAAAGTGCGAGTTGATAGAAAATCACCAGTAAAGGAATTTTTTCGAAAAAACCCCATTCCAAAAAATCGTTAGAAGTCATAGTCCCGATGTTTTGCCGCTCTTAGCAGTACAAGTTGCCATATGTATGAGGTTGTGATTTTGCAAACTCGCCCGAGATTGATGTGAAAATCGCCAGATTCAGTATGCTGCTTTGGATAGTCGAGATTAGCAAACACATCCCTTTTACACTGCTGGTCAATGTTAACATAGCATGAGGAACAATACAAGTTTTAATTATGAGTGGATGTTACGAGCCGCCGCGGCTCGCTTCCTGGGTCCGCTAGTGTCCCGGCCGTCACCTTGACGACCGGGACGTCATTTCCAGTTCCTGGTCGGCCGTTGCCAAGGCAACGGTCCGACGCTTATAATCTGGCGCTGCGTCCCGGCGGTACTAGTGGCCGGGCGCATGCGCGCAATTTAACACAGCCTGTGGGCTGATTAATGTAATTTGTATGGGAGCTGTGTGACACTCAGAGCTAGGCTCTGATTGGTGGCTTGTGGTATTTAGGGCAGTGAGGTCTGCAGCCTCACTGCCGGTTATAGCGTTCTGTCCTCAGTCCTGCTGCCTGCTTGTGCTATCTGTTTTGGTTCCTGCTACCTTGGATTTGACTACCCGTGTTTTGACCCCTGCTTGTTATTGGACCTGTGACCCTTCTCTTCTGACCTTGACCTTTTGCCTGGAAATTGGATTTTGCTTCTCTGCCTGTGAGTTTGACCCTTCGCTTGCCCTTGGATATTGCATCTGTGCCTGTGACCTTTTGACCTAGGATTCTTCTTAAACTACAGTCCACCAATCACTCCACTTCTGGGAACTCCTTTAAGTCAGTATACGTTACTCGACCCTCGGTCGGCCCGCAGCCCAATCTGTCCCCACCACTAGGGGCTCCAGCGAACACCTGGCCTTCTGAGTAGTTCCCGAGTTTCACTGTACTGACTTGGGAGTTCCTAACATTATAACCGGCCAAGGAAGATTGGTATCATACAGCCATGGATGGAGAGGAGTCGAATCTGTCCCCAGCCCAGATTCTGGCCAACCAGATACAGGCGGTTTCCCAAGTGGTGCAGAATTTATCCCAGTGCCTGGCAGTCCAAGAAGGGGCTTCCAGAGACCGGCAGCTCCAGCAAGTTCCCGCTGGTGACACACCGGAGCCTAAGATGAATTTGCCTGACCGATTCTCTGGAAGCAGGCCAGCCTTCCGTAATTTCAAAGAGAGCTGCAAGTTGTACTTTTGTCTGAAACCACGTTCCTCTGATTCCGAACAACAGAGGGTAGGGATCATCATCTCTTTACTCCAGGGCGACCCTCAGTCTTGGGCCTTCTCCTTGCCTTCCACAAGTCCAGCCTTACAGTCAGTGGATGCCTTTTTCCAAGCTCTGGGGCTATTGTATGATGACCCGGATAGGGTAGTCTCAGCTGAGTCTCATATCCGTATGCTGAGGCAAAAACATCGCTCAGCGGAAGAGTATTGTGCGGAATTTTGACGATGGTCCACTGATAGCGCCTGGAACGATCCAGCATTGCGAAGTCAATTTCGCTTAGGACTCACTGAGCAGATTAAGGATTCGTTGGTCCAGTATACGATATCCGATACGCTGGAGAATTTGATGCAACTTGTTATAAAAATTGATCGTCGGATCAGAGAGAGGAAGGCTGAACGGGAGTCCTCTGCTCCTATGGGCGTTTTCGCTAAACTTGATAACACTTCGCCCGATTCCTCTGAACCCATGCAGTTGGGCGCTTATCATTTGCCTCCGGAGGAACGCTCCAGAAGACGCTCACTAGGCTTGTGTATGTATTGTGGTCAACCAGGCCACTTAGTTTGTTCATGTCCCAGCAAGCCGGGAAACTCCAAAGCCTAAGTGCAGGTGAAGAGGTGCGCTCGCCTCTTCAGACAATTCTTTATTAGTCCCTGGACGTCTAACTTTCCGTGAGAGATCCATGGACCTGAAAGCTTTTCTTAACAGTGGTGCGGCTGGTAATTTTCTGGATATACATTTGGCTCAGACGCTTGATATTCCACATATCAGGTTAGGATCAAGCATCACCACATGTGGTTTAGATGGTAACCCCTTGCCTGGGGGAAGGATTCTCGCTAGGACTCCAATGGTTCGGTTGTCTGTAGGAGTCCTTCATACGGAGGAGCTCTCCTTCTATCTTATCACTTGTCCCTCTGCTCCTTTGATATTGGGGTATCCCTGGCTTCGCAGTCATAACCCCCTTATTGATTGGGAAACAGGGGAGATTTTCCGTTGGAGTCCCGGGTGCTCTACATCCTGCTTGACCCTGCCTCTTAGAGTTGTACAGCCTAGTCCAGAATTGTTGCCGGTACCCTACCAGGACTTCAGTGATGTCTTTTGCAAGAAGAAAGCTTATTCACTTCCACCACACCGGGAATACGACTGCGCAATTGAATTGGTACCCGGTTCTAAGTTGCCCAAAGGGCGTTTATATTCACTATCCCTTTTTGAAACCCAGGCCATGGAATTATACGTAAAAGAAAACCTGAAGAAAGGGTTCACCCGCCCTTCTAAGTCTCTGGTAGGCGCAGGTTGTTTTTTCGTTTCCAAAAAAGATGGCAGCCTGAGGCCTTGCATCGATTTCCGTGGACTGAATAGCATCACGATTAAGAACATGTATCCTTTACCCTTGATCTCTGTCCTGTTCGATCAACTGAAAACAGCTACTGTATTCTCTAAGATTGACCTCCAAGGGGCCTACAATCTTATCCGAATCAAGAAGGGGGATGAGTGGAAGATTGCCTTTAATACCCACTCGGGACATTACGAATATCTCGTAATGCCATTCGGTTTGTGCAACGCTCCGGCAGTCTTTCAGGACCTGATTAACGATGTATTACGTGAGTTCTTGGGAAAAACAGTTGTTGTTTATTTGGATGACATCTTAATTTATTCTGAATCCTTATCTCAGCATCGTCAGCACGTCCGCCAGGTTTTATTGAGATTACGAGAACATCATCTGTACGCAAAACGGGAGAAATGCGAATTTGAGGTGTCCACAGTGGCATTCCTGGGTTATATCATCTCCTCATCAGGATTCGCTATGGATCCCGCCAAGGTGCAGGCAATTCAGGATTGGGTCCTACCTACTAACTTGAAGGCGATCCAAAGATTCCTTGGCTTCGCCAATTATTACCGAAGGTTTATTGCCTCATTCTCCTCGTTAGTGGCTCCTATCACTGCCCTCACTCGAAAAGGAGCAAACCCAGCGGAGTGGTCCGCAGAAGCACTGGCAAGTTTTTCAGCTCTCAAAGCTGCCTTCATTTCCGCTCCAGTCCTTAGACACCCTGACCCAGGACTTCCGTTTATTGTGGAGGTGGACGCTTCGGATGTCGGTGCTGGTGCCATTCTCTCTCAGAAAGACCCACAGAGTAAAAAGCTACATCCTTGTGCATTTTTCTCGAGAAAATTTCTGCCAGCGGAATGTAATTATGACGTCGGAAACCGTGAATTATTGGCCATTAAGTTGGCATTGGAGGAATGGCGACATTGGTTGGAGGGAGCTGCACACACCATTACCATCTTCACAGACCATAAAAACCTCCAATATATTCAGACTGCAAAAACTCTGAATCCCAGGCAGGCTCGCTGGGTCCTTTTCTTCACCAGATTTAGGTTCATCATCACATTTCGTCCAGGTGCAAAAAATATTAAGGCTGATTCTTTGTCCCGAAGTTTTTTGGCTCATCATCCTCAGTCTCCTGACTCGCAGTCTATTATTCCTTCCACTTCAATTCATCTCGGACTCACCCAGGATCTGGGAGCCACTATCCAACACTTCCAGAAAATTGCTCCCGTTCAGACACCTCTCAACAAGTTATTTGTCTCGGTTCATCTAAGGAAACCTGTCCTCATAGAGGGTCACAACAACCGCTCTGCTGGTCATCCGGGAATTCGTAGGACTATCGAAATCCTTTCTCGCTGGCTTTGGTGGCCCACCTTATCGGATGATGTGGAGACTTACGTTCGTGCCTGTCCTGAGTGTGCTAGAAACAAATCTGCTAGAAACCGTCCTTCTGGTCTACTGCTACCCTTGCCTGCTCCAAGTAGACCTTGGTCCCATCTTTCGATGGATTTTATTGTTGACCTTCCAGTATCTGCAGGCCATAACACCATTTGGGTAGTCGTGGACCGATTCAGTAAGATGGCACATTTTATATCCTTACCCAAACTACCGGATGCCAGGACCTTGGCTACCTTTTTTCTGACCCATATCTTTCGTCTCCATGGTCTTCCTGAAGACATTGTCTCGGACCGAGGATCTCAGTTTATTGCACGATTTTGGAGATCTTTTTGTAAGTCCATCGGGATCAGTATCAGTCTGTCCTCAGCGTATCACCCGCAGTCGAATGGACAGACAGAAAGAACCAACCAGTCCTTGGAATAGTTTTTACGCATCTATGTTTCAAAATTTCATGATAACTGGTCCTCTCTCTTGCCCTTACAACAATTCCTGCCATTCCACAATACACACATCTCCGTTCTTCTGCAACCTTGGATTTCACCCGAAGTCTAACTCTTTCTCTACTGCTGTACCCAGTGGGGATTCTGGAACACCTGCTTTTACGGCCAGGTTGAGAGCTATCTGGAAAAAGGTGCACTCTGCACTGGGTCAAGCCTCGCAAAAATCCAAGGCTTTCGCTGATCACCATCGTGTGCCATGTTCTCTGAAGGTGGGAGATCGGGTTTGGTTGTCCACACGGAACATCAAGTTGAGGCAACCTTGCAAGAAACTGGGGCCCCGATACATTGGACCATTTTCAATTGAGAAAAAGATAAATCCAGTGGCTTTCAGGCTGAAACTCCCACCGTCTTTAAAAATACCCTCGACATTCCATTGTTTGCTTCTGAAGAAAGTCGCTGCTCCCAGCAGATTCAGTCAGCCTTCCTCTAGCAGGCCTCTGCCTTTGGATGTGAATGGAGACCAGGAATATGTCATTGAAAGAATCCTTGACTCAAGGAGGGTCCAAGGCCAAGTTCAGTTCCTGGTACACTGGAAGGGTTATGGCCCTGAGGAGCGATGCTGGATACCGCGGAGGCGTCTCCATGCTGGGAGACTCATTAAAGAATTTTTCAGGAAATTTCCCACTAAACCTGGGTGTCGGGGTTCCTTAACCCCTCCTCAAGGGGGGGTACTGTTACGAGCAGCCGCGGGTCGCTTCCTGGGTCCGCTAGTGTCCCAGCCGTCACCTTGACGACCGGGACGTCATTTCCAGTTCCTGGTCGGCCGTTGCCAAGGCAACGGTCCGACGCTTATAATCTGGCGCTGCGTCCAGGCGGTACTAGTGGCCGGGCGCATGCGCGCAATTTAACACAACCTGTGGGCTGATTAATGTAATTTGTATGGGGGCTGTGTGAGACTCAGAGCTAGGCTCTGATTGGTGACTTGTGGTATTTAGGGCAGTGAGGTCTGCAGCCTCCCTGCCGGTTATAGCGTTCTGTCCTCAGTCCTGCTGCCTGCTTGTGCTATCTGTTTTGGTTCCTGCTACCTTGGATTTGACTACCCGATTTGACTACCCGTGTTTTGACCCCTGCTTGTTATTGGACCTGTGACCCTTCTCTTCTGACCTTGACCTTTTGCCTGGAAATCGGATTTTGCTTCTCTGCCTGTGAGTTTGACCCTTCGCTTGCCCTTGGATATTGCATCTGTGCCTGTGACCTTTTGACCTAGGATTCTTCTTAAACTACAGTCCACCAATCACTCCACTTCTGGGAACTCCTTTAAGTCAGTATACGTTACTCGACCCTCGGTCGGCCCGTAGCCCAGTCTGTCCCCACCACTAGGGGCTCCAGCGAACACCTGGCCTTCAGAGTAGTTTCCGAGTTCACTGTACTGACTTGGGAGTTCCTAACAGTGGAATCATGATTTCTTGTTTAGAGGGGCACAAATTATTATTAATTATTTTGCGGGAGCCAGATTATTTTATAAATAAATTAGTAGGCTAAATCTCACTAATGATTATATGTAAGAGATTTGTTTATTATATTCTAGTGGCTTACTATTTCATTATCATTGGGGCAATAATATTTTTTTTCTGATGTGGCACCACTTAATATTTCCAGATCTGGACACCATTTAAAGAACATACTTTTGCACACATGGCCACAAGTACATACTGCCACTTGTAGTGCCACAAGTATGCCTTTTAAATGTATGCCACTATAATATAATAAAATAAAATAAATCCCTTACATATAATTAATAATTACATTTTAAATTTATTTTATACTATAGTTAAAGTAACTGATGTTAGTAACAATTATATCAATCTTATTGAGGTTTTCTTCAGGAGCATAAAATAGGGTGCACCCTAAATTTGGAAATGTATTTTTTTGTTTGCCAGAATATATCAGGAGGTCAGACTGAAGGGAAGCTCTCTCCCTTGGAACCGTTTAAGACCTACTTAGCCAGCTTATCTGCATACACAAAAGTTGGAAACGGGAACCAGTTCAGTAACACTGTTCATTTCACAACAAAAGAATCAGGTATGTAAAATAAAACATAAGTGAAATCAAAAGTAATAACAAGTATTTCTCTTTCATCCAGTCTGGGGGACACTGCTTACCATGGGTTGTGGAGGGGAGCTCGGGAGTTGGCACCTAGCTAGTTAACTTTAGCACTGCTGACAGACCCGTCCCCTCTACAATCCCCCTGCCTCTTCCTCTTCCTGTCAGTTTTTTCTAGGTGCCCAAAGGAGTTGGGCTGCTTTTTTTTATGCTAGTGTTTTATAGATTTTATTTTATTGATTTTATATGATTTTAAATTTAATTTTCTTTATCTAACTTCTACTTTGTTACAGGACTTTTATTTTGGAAGCAGAGCTGGGAGTGTGTTCTACCATAGAGAACACACTCCCTCTGCAGCAGCAAGACACTGCTCGGTCAGATGAGAGCCGAGGGCTCTCACTGGCAGAGTTTTATAGTGTCCAAATTAGAGAGACAAGCGGTCTTTACAGACCACTGTCACTCTTACAGCCTCCCCGGTAACCAGCACTGCCACTGCGGCATAGAGCTCCGGTTATTGGATAATCAGCCGGGCGCCATCTTTAATTTTACAACGGAGCCCGGGAAAATTACTAACTAAAAAAGGGGGCAGACCAAGATCCCCCTCAGACATAGGAGGGGGCATAGGGGTCCCACTGCTGCAGGAGACCTCGAATTTAGAGGTCTCCATTACTCTGCTGGACATAGATTCCTTAAAAAAAAAAAAAAAAAAAAGATGATAGATCAAATTAAGGGCTATACTAAGATCCCCCCTCAGTAATAGGAGGGGGCATCAGGGTTAGAACCGCTGCAGGAGACCTCAATCTTTTAGAGGTCTCCATTAATCTGCTAATTATTATTTATTTTTATAAAAAAAAATAAAAAAAAAGGAGACAGAATATGGAAGAGGGGGAGTTAAAATTATATAGAACTCCCCTGCTCTTCAATTTACGGGCAGTATTCCAGTCTTCTGGAGGATAAGAAGAAGCCTGGGAACAGAGACTGCCTTGTGGGAGCAAGCATCAGGACATGGCTGGTGGACTTCTCTCCTGTTAGCCTTTTGGCTAAGTATTCTTTTTTATTATTAAGCATTTATAAAAACTATATTGCTTTACTGACAAAGTGGGGCTAGTATGGGTAATATTATAGTACTCTTGCTTGCCAAAACACAAATAACATTGTTTATTTAAAGGAACAAGTGCAACTGTAGATTAGTTGATTACTTGTTTTTTCTCTCTGTCTCCTTCAAGTCAATGGTGTGCTTGTGACGCTTTCCTTTGTCAAATGTTAGATTAAGGAAAAGGTCCTATGAAAAAATATTTTACCTGTTATAAATGCAAGGTTTACTTACCACAGTCAGTTTACTCTTTAGCTCAGCTTCTCACTAAATCTACTTAGTTATTGACAAGCTCAGCAACACTTGATTCTATATTGGATAAAGTGGGGGGTCCTGCTGCGGGGAACGGCTGTAGCAGGCCCTTCTCTTTTTCATAACAGACCAGACACATGTCTCGACAAGCTAGACCAGTTTCTAAGTCCCCATATTTGGCCCCTTTTAGTAGGGTAGATCCGCAAATCCTTTTCTGAGGAAGGGGAAACAAAATTTAATCCTGATCAGGTTCACGTGTCTAATCAAGAAAAAAACGCCAGATATCAGGCCATTGATGATTGCTATTAACGGTAAGGCAAGCCTTGGACCTCCCAGAGTCAGAGGATCCTAGTCCTTTAAACAGAAGTCTCGTTAAGAAGGCCAGAAGAAAGGTTATTCGTTTTCCTCCTTTGGTGGAATTGCACAATGTTGCTGAGGGAATATAGAAACAACCTGATTTAAAGGTTTCTATTCCAGAAGATTCTCTTCCTTATATCCATTACAGGAAGAAGATCTGTCTCACGGGGAAGGAATCCCTAGGGTGGATACTCCTGTAGCCCGTATAGCCCCCCATGCTACCTTGCCAGTCCTGGACACTGCAACACTGCAGAACAGACTAACCGCAGAATTGAAGCTCAGAAAAAATCTATATTGTAGCAGCGGGTTCTTCCTTTAGACCCACATTTGCTTCGGCTAGGGTCCCTAGAGCCATGGAAGCATGGGCAGAGCAGCTGGCTGAGGCCTTGCAGAACTCATAATTGCTTCCCTGACCTTTACATTTTAAAAGAGGCAGCTCAGAGAACAGCGTCTGTGTCTTCCTCTATTCAGGCTTTGAATATATCAGCAAGACGAATCTTATGGCTGAGATCCTGGAAGCCTGATTCGGAATCTACGAAATCCCTAGAAACCATTCCTTTTTCAGCATCAGGTTAGTTCGGGCCGGAATTACAGAGTTTGATTTCTCAGTAAACGGGTGCCAGGAAAACACCTTATTTTGCCAGTGAATGTGGGTAGAGCCCATCTCCCGCGTTTCAGCTCCTTTAGGCAGTCCTTTTGGGGGACCTCCTTTTCTAGGGGCCAGTCATCCTGTGTCAGACCACTCAAATTCTAGAAGCTTCACAGTCAGAGGTAGACCCTCCTTCTCAGCTTCATGGGCCTCCAAGGTTCAGGAGAAGCCTGCACCCTGACTGCCATTCTTCCCACCAGGAGGTGGCGAGAAGGGGGGGGGCGCCTGTCTCTTTTCTAGAACAATGGACAGCGTCTTCTCAGGATCCCTGGGTTCGGGGCAGTATAACTAGGAGATACAGGATAGATCTCTTGGGTCCTGTTCTGCATGGTCTCTTTGTAACCCTGCTAGCTCGAGTTCCACAAAGTAGGAGGGTAATACAAAATTGGATCTCCTCTCTTCTTTCAGCATGAGTTATTTGCAGGGTCCCAGTAATCCAGAAAGGGAAAAGCCTTTTTCTTGTCAAGAAGCCGTACGGTTCCTTTCGACCCATCTTAAATCTAAAGACTTAAATATGCACTTAAAAGTGCGTAAAATTTGGATGGAGTCCCTGGGGTCTGTAATAAATGGATTGGAAGGAAATCAGTTTATGGCCTCCATAGACATAAAGAGCGCATACCCGCTCCTGTCTGGAATGGTCATCGGTTTCTCCTGAGATTCAGAGTGGGGGCCTTTCACTATCAGTTTAGGGCTCTTCCCTTCGACCTCTCCTTGGCTCCAGGGGTTTTTCACAAGGAGGAACGATAATGTGGGTAATGGCAGCTTGTCTTCATTCAAGGGGAGTTCAGGGCGTGCCTTACTTAGACGATCTTCTCATAAGATCCGCCTCAGAGATTTGCTTGCAACAGCACATGTCCTTCACATAGCTTTCCTCAAGAGCCATAAGTGTTTAATACACTCAAGGAAATCCCAGGTGATTCCGTGCCAACGCAGGATCTTCCTGGGACTCGGCATGGACACCAAACAGCAGAAAGTGTTTCTGCCAGAAGAGAAGATCAGGTCGGTTCAGATGATACAGCGCGGTCTTGTCCTCTCCCAGTCCTTCAATACACTTGTGCATGCGTCTCCAAGGGAAGATGTTGGTCTCCTTCGAAACGGTCCCCTTCGGTCGTGCTTATTCCCGGTGCTTGTAGTGGGACCTCTTCACAGGAGGGTCGGGATCCCACCTACATTTGGAGCGCCAGAAGTTTCTCTGTCTCCGGATGCGAGAAATTCACAGACACCAGCCTGAAGGGTTGGGACGGTATTCCTTCATCTCCGGCTCCAGGGTCAGTCCAGGAGTCCTCTCTATCCATCAACTTATTAGAGTTGAAGGCAATCCTTTTGGCCCTTCGGGGGGCCCGAACCTTTCTCCAGGGTCATCTTCTCAGAGTTCAGTCCGTCATGCCATGGCTGTGACATAGGTCAACAGACAAGGAGGAACGAGAAGAGCAACGGCAATGCGGGTATCGGCTCAGATATTCGCTTGGGCGGAACAGTGTGTTCCAGCAATCTCGGCTGGGTGCATTTCAGAAATAAAGAGCTGGGAGGCCGATTATTTCAGTCGTAATGCGATGATGCCAGGGGAGTAGTCCCTCCATCCGGAAGCTTTTCAGTCTCTGGTTCAGAGGTGGGGTCTACCGGATATAGATATCATGGCCTCCATACACATCAGGAAGTTTCCCAGGTTTTGCGCAATTTCTATATTTCCTTGAGTACTCAGACGAGTGAGGCAAGGTGGTCTGTCGGTAATTCTGATAGCACCTGCACGGCCGTGGCGAGTGTGGTACGTGTACATGATCTTTATGACAGTAGGGCAAGAACTTTGTCTTCTGCACTGACAAGATCTTCTCCTTCGGGGTCCTTTTCATCACCAGGATTTACCTCGGCTAATTTTAACCGCATGGCTGTTGTAGCCAGGCTCTCAAGGGCTAGGGGTTTTTTCCCCCAGTGTAGTGAACACTCTGCTATGAGCTTGTAAGCCTGTTCGGCTCGCATATATCGTCGCATTTGGCGAGCCTATGTCACAGGGTGTGACAATAGGTCTTGTCATGCGTCCTCTTTTCGTCTTATCCGAATTCTGGCCTTTTCTTCAGGATTGTCTTGAGGCAGGTCTCTGCTTAGGCTCCTTAAAGGTATAGGTTTCAATATTTCAGTTTCTTCCACCTGAAGTTAGTAGATATGCCAGACATCAGGACGTTTCTTCAGGAGGTCTTGCATATCTAGCCTCCTTTCACTTCTCCTACAGCAACATTGGATCTTTTCCTGGTGCTTCATATGCTTACAGGGTTTTCTTTAAATCCTTACTTTCGACAGATTAGGTCTCTAACCTGCATGGATATGTTTCTCTAAGCCATTGCTTCCGCTCGTAAAAGTTCAGAGTTGGGATCTCTGTCCTGTCGACAACATAATTGATGCTACATAAGGACGGAGCGGTATTCAGAACTCTCCCTTCCTTTGTTCCGAAGGGTGTTTCAGCTTTTCTTTTGAGCCAGAAAACGGTGGTTCCAGTATTTTGGACAGCTTCCGTATACACCTGTCTGATCAGGTGTATACGGATATATATTATATGTGGTTAGGGCTCTCCTCTTATATGTTAGAGAACTTCCCAAATTCGGTGTAACGTGTTTCTGTTTGTCCTTATTGATTCTCATAGAGGATGGCCAGCCTCTAAGCAGTGAATTGCGAGATAGATTAGGGCAACAATTACTCAGGTTACATCAAGGCTAACCATCCTGTGTCAGAGAGATTTAAGGCCCATTCCACCCGGGCGGTGGGGGCGTCTTTGGTAGCGAGAAGTGGGCCTTCTGCAGACCAGCTTTGCAGGGCAGCCACCTAGTCCTCTGTCCACACCTTTACAAAATGTTATCAGTTTAATGTATTTGCATCTGTGGATGCAAATTTCGCTCGTAGTGCTCTACGAGCGGGGCTTTCAGAGTGGTCCCACCCTTAGGGGGCTGCTTTAGAACGTCCCCATGGTAAGCAGTGTCCCCCAGACTGGATGAAAGGGAAAAGAGGATTTATGTACTTACGTTAAATATGTTTCTCTGATTCCGACTGGGGGACACTGCGATCCCTCCCTTCTGCTTTTCTTCTGTGTGCTTTTGGTTGATTGGCCTTTTCTCCTTGGGGCTTTTTAATTAACTGACAGGAAGAGAAAGAGGCAGGGGGATTGTAGAGGGGAGGGGTCTGTCAGCAGTGCTAAAGTTAACTAGCTAGGTGCCAACTCCCGAGCTCCCCTCCACAACCCATGGTAAGCAGTGTCCCCCAGACGGAATCAGAGAAAAGGATTTAACATAAGTACATAAATCCTCTTTTTCTGTATTCTAATGTGTGTGAGCCTTAAAGTGCAAATAACAATTAAATAATTATCACAATTGTGATAGACACTTAATTAAATACAATGCAAAAGAGAAGGCTCAGCAACACTTAACATTTGAAAAGACACAAAACCAGGACATATATTCACACTTTGACACCTCACATGAAATCCCAAACCAATGTCTGTTTCATATGTTTAGTAGATGGTAATTTTCGCTGAGTTCTTCTTTTCATTTTAATATGTGAGGACTCCTGCCATCATCAGCAACCACAGGGTCCTGCACTTATTGTATTATATATGGCACCAAGTACTAATTACACTTTTACAATGTTGTTTAAAATTGTAAAGAATACTATTTTCAAATCATATCTAGTACACATGACACATATAATTCTCCACAGAATAAAATAATATATATAAAAAAAAAGTGTGGGCAGGAACTTGGAAGTAGGGTAATGGTGATATGTGAGCACACAATTGTTTTTGTGGTAAACATGATGAAAAAGTATTTTTTTCCAAACAATCTCCCTGGAAGTCATCAAGCAATCTGCTCTCACAGACACAGAACCACCCTTGCTCTGGGCATTTGTGCTTAAAATATACCTCAAATATATAAAACCCCAGTTAATATATTTGAAACTGGGTTATAAATGTGTGTTAAATACATTTTTAAGATAAAATAGAAATACAGGGACTTCACAGAAATAACATTGTAAATTCTAATACAAAAATCTGTTTTACTCTTTATATATATATATATATATATATATATATATATATATATATATATATATAAAATACAAAAAGAGAAAGGGGCGCCAACATAGTGCATTAAATATATAACATCTTTTAAATAATCCACATGCGTGCAATTCCCGTACCAGAAGTTAAAATTCAAATAGCCTTGAATATGTGCTCATAAACCTTCACACAGGTATGGTCTGCAATGGACCGCTGAAGTGCAACGTCCTGACTCCAAAAGAATCTTCTCCCAAAATACTAGCACCACTTCGAATTGGCTAAAACTCAAAAAAGCCAATATAGTATAATACCATCACAACAAGTGAGAGTAGAAATAATTTTAATAAAAGAGGCAACATAGCCTCACACTGCGGCTTAAATATAATATGCTCGTACATAAAACAAGATGTAAAACAGCTTATCTGTCCAGTTTCTCGTGCAATGATGGAACAGCATGCATGGCAAGTCTAGCCAGTATAACCACACTGATGCACTATATATATATATATATATATATATATATATATATATATATATTAAACAGTTATTCATTACTTATTATTGACTTTGCATATATCTACAGTGAACAATACTGTACCTGTTTTATATTACATTTTGTATCAAATTGTGTTTTCAAATATACAATCCCCAAAGTACACCACTTAGAAGTTAATGCAGCTTTATTTTTAAATACAATTGTTCTATCTCTTCCCTGTTACACACTGGACATGCACTGTTCTCCTAAAGTGCTGCATTCACTTATACCATGCCCCTTTTAATGTTAAACATCCTGAAAGAGCCAAGCTTCCCTATGTAGCTGCAATTAATTCAGCTACTGGAGTGTCTGATGACATGATTCAAGTTAAACAGGCCTGCTTCCTCTATACCTCTAGCCTGTCTTGCAGCACAAGTGTAGATTCTATATTGGTATATTGTCATATCCAGGCTACATGCTTCTTCCAATGCTTCCTTTGGAATGAGTATGAGTGAGAAGGTCCTATCTTGCTAAACTTTAAATCGACAAACTAAACCTTCTTATGAACTTTTCAAATGCTCTACGTTTCCTATTCTTGTGCCCACACACATTGTGATCTGGGCATTTGGCATTACCATCATATCAGTGAGCAGTTTGGTCACAAATATGGAGGGCCAAAGTTTGAGTTTTTGACTTTGTAGTGCATACTTATGGGAAATTTCTAGTTTGCTAATCTTGTCATTAAGTTCTACTACATGAAGCTAAATATCTTATGTGAATCTCTTTTTCAGCTCCTGACTCTGTCCAGAATATTCAATGCATGGCAACAAGTTGGCAGTCCATACTAGTCCTGTGGGATCCACCATACCGGCCAAATGGAATAACTACTCATTACATCTTAACATTTCAAAGTGTTGCTACCTTGGTTTCGCCTACTGAGAATGCCTACACCTTCAGAGATATGCTCTCTAATACCACTTACTACTTCTCTATCAAAGCCGTAAATGCTGCTGGTGAAGGAGTAGAGCAAGTATGCAATGCTACTACCAAGTCTGAAGAAGGTAGGTTTACTTTTAACCAACAGTTTTATAGCATGAGTTTTTGTTTAACATTAGTGTTTTTCAGGGTGGAGACACTGAGTATTCCAAGGTGCTTGTGACATGCATCTAAAATGTATATATTAAACTGTATTCACTGTCCATACCATAATTCACCTAAACATATTAAGGCTGTATAACACAGCCAATCGGTGCACTAAGTGTATTTTCCTATGTATTGGTGAATAGTGTTAATGGGCCTGAGTATCTCAAAATGTGTTTAGTTTTGAGTAGGATCTGCCTAAACTCGCCATTCTTACACACACAGAGCAGACTGCAGTATATGCACATGTGTAAGTATAATAAAAGATTGTTCTGTGATAGCTAATGGCACGTCTACGTGTACTTTTTAATTAAAAAACAGGTGCCGTGTCAGTCATCACTATCAGTCTGCATTTACACTTGATCTGTAGTGGATGCAAACAATATGGCTGAAAAAAATTGTACTTATGAAAGAGGAATTAATCGGACGAATCTGCATGAAAACGCCGTTACTGCACATGGCCTATGTTATTCCGCCTCTTCCCTTCCCTGTTCAGCCTCTCAAATCCTAGATATTACGGTCATTTGTGTTCAGATTTGCATGCACTTACTTTCATTGGCATAATATTCATTTCTGGGCATGCATAGAGCTATTTCACGCAACATACGTTATAGAAATGGACGTACATCCGAACATAAATCAGGCTCAATATGTCTTAAGGTGCTGTAAAATAGACTTTTACCAATATTGCAAAAAGATGTAACATTAACATTGTAGTCAATTTGAAAACAAGTACAGAAAATATTTTAATGAAAACATCAAGTTAAAGTGCTAATTATATTTAGTAAATTAATACAGCTTCTAAACCTTTCTTTGCTGAATTATGCAAGCAACCAAAACTAAAGGCTTGCATAGTTCCAATGAGCTTTTCCATTGAATCATCATCATCATCATCAACATTTATTTATATAGCGCCAGCAAATTCCGTAGCGCTTTACAATTGGGAACAAACATTGATAAGACAATACTGGGTAATACATACAGACAGAGAGGTAAGAGAACCCTGCTCGCAAGCTTACATTCTAGAGGACAATGGGAGTTAGAAACACAAGGGCATGTGCTACATCATATTGCACAATGGACCAGCTAGAACGCAAAGGTAGAAGTACTGAGAGGGCTGTGTGTGTTGCAATGTTGGTCAGAGGGTTGTTGTCTTGTGTTAGCTGTGTAGAGAGTGGTAATAGGGTAATCTAGGGAAATTAAGATGGTGGTTGCGGAATATCATAACCTTGTCTGAAGAGGTGGGTTTTCAGTGAACGCTTGAAGGTTTGAAGACTAAAGGAAAGTCTTATTGTGCATGGGAGGGAATTCCACAAAATGGGTGCAGCCCGGAAAAAATCCTGTAACCGAGAATGGGAGGATGTGATGAGAGTGGAGGAGTAACGTAGATCTTGTGCAGAACGGAGGTGTCGAGTAGAAAGGTATTTCGAGACAAGTGAGGAAATGTATATCGGTGCAATTTTGTTGATGGCCTTGTATGTTAGTAGAAGAATTTTATATTGAATTCGTTGAAATACAGGCAGCCAATGTAGAGACTGACAGAGTGGCTCAGAAGAGGAATAACAGTTAGTAAGGAAAATCAATCTAGCCGCTGCGTGCAAAATAGATTGTAGGGGTTCAAGTCTGACTTTGGGAAGACCAGTAAGGAGGGAATTGCAATAGTCGATGCGGGAGATGATGAGTGCATGAATTAATGTTTTTGCGGTGTCTTGTGTCAGATATGTGTGTATTCTGGAGATGTTCTTTAGGTGTATGTAACATGATTTAGATATAGAGTTGATGTGGGGAATAAACGACAGTTGTGAATCAAGGATTACACCTAGGCAACGAGCTTGCGGGGTGGGATTTATGGTCATGTTATCAACAGAAATAGAAATGTCAGGCAGGAAGCTTCTGTTTTTGGGTGGGAATATTATTAATTCAGTTTTTGAAAGATTGAGTTTGAGTTGGCGAGAAGACATCAAAGATGGAATGGCAGAAAGACAGTCAGTAACGCGAGACAACACAGATGGTGGAAGATCAGGAGAGGATAGATAGATTTGTGCATCATCCACATAGAGATGATACTGAAATCCAAAGGAGCTTATTAGTTTTCTAAGAGAAGCGGTATAGATGGAGAACAGCAGAGGACCTAGGACTGAGTCTTGTGGTGCTCCAGCTGATAAAGGAAGCGGAGCAGAGGTGGATCCAGAGAAATTAACACTGAAAGAGCAATTAGATAGGTAGGATGAAAGAGCGATTCGATAGGTAGGGTGAATACTAAATAAGTCTGAAAGAATGTTAAAATTAATGTAAATAAAGGACATCGGATGTAGTCTAGAGGTCTTTTTAGATTACAGTCTCAGCATAGAGGTGGTGAAGTCTAGGGGTATAGGAGGTTTAGATGTACAGTTCTTATTTAAAAAGTTAGAACCAGGTAACCTCTTCTCACCCTCCTGCTCTCTTTATTCCTTTAAACATAACCGTCATTTGCATCACATACAAGTCATGTTACTTTCCTTTATCTCTGAGTTTGTTGGCTAAACATTGTGCTTGATATTAGGCTGGGTTCACTGGAATCTGACAAGTAATAAACATAAATGTAAGACTTTGTTTTAATGGGTTTCCATCTAGATATATTATCTATTATTTTCCTACAAAGAATGTATATAAAATATATCTTAAAAAGACAATATTTAAGGGAAACATTAATGTGCTCTTGAAACCAATGGGATATATTTATAAAAAGGTTGTTGGCATAAAAATATCCTATTTAGATTTGATTTTCCTTTTGCACCAAGTTTCCTGAAATGTTTTGTATTCTCTGACCAGCAGCATGGAACAATTGTTACCATTCTTACATTATAGGTGTGCAATTACATAATTGCAGCATGTACACTGTATACACAGAATGTTGCAGCCTTTTTATTATTATTATTATTATTTATTTATAAGGCGCCACAAGGCATCCGCAGCGCCGTACAGAGACAAACAAAATTACAATACAATGGGAGACAGAACAGTACAGTAAACACAGCAACTCAGTAAGCTCAATGCACAGCTAGAGACTGCGGGGAAGGGGGAGGGAGGATCCGCAAATGACGGGGCCCAAGAAGGAGGGCGTGGAAGACAGGGAGACCCCCAGGGGGGGAGGAGGGAGCGAGAGTGGACGTGGGGTGGAGGACCCTCGAGGAGGAGGGCTAAGTAGCTGGAGAGCAGAGTTAGAAGTGGTGGAAACAGGAGGAGAGATGGCCCTGCTCAGAGGAGCGTACAATCTAAGCCTTAACACAAAAAAAGTGTTGTTCTGGTCATGCCAGTAACAGGCTGCCATAAAAATGGTCCTTCAGGCCCTACACGTAATTGCCGCGTGATGGGATGTATCTGCAAAATTTTTGTGTGTTTGCAGCTTGTTTTCACATGAAATGTTAGCAAACCCAGGACCCAGCGACCCTCATCAGCCTATTGGTTGATCAGGACCTGTATAAGGCCCATGGTATGGTAGCCAGCCTAGAGAAAACTTGGTTGAAGATTGTAGAGAAGAATTGTTTGAATGGCGGAGAAAGCACCTTGATCAACTACCAGACAGATTCAACAAGGTACAACACTTTCAACTCACACCATCCATCACCAACTCAATGAAATATATGGTAGCAAGCCAATGAGTTCCCCACTGCTGAGAAAGAGACATAAGAAAGCCTGACTGGAGTTTGCCAAAACATACCTGAACAAACCAAATTTTTTCTGGGCGAATGTCCTGTTGACAGAAGAGACCAAATGAGAACTTTTTAGTAAAACACATAATCCATATGTTTAAAGAAAGCAAAATGAAGCAGTAAAATAAAAGAACACCTTCCCCAATGTCAAACATGTAGGGGGTTTGGTGATGTTTTGGGGTTGCTGTGCTGAATCCGGATCTTATGGATGGCATCATAAAATCTGGAGATTATCAGGCCATTTCAGAGAGCAATGTTGAACCCAGTGCCAGAGAGCTCAGTCTCCATCGAAAATCATGGGTCTTTCAGTGGGACTATTCAGAAAGCACCCAAAAACGTTCTTAAGTGGGCAGCAATGAGTTCCTGTGTCAATCTCATAGAACACCTGTGGAGAGATCGGAAAATTTGGGAGAACTGAAGCAGTTTGCACAAGAAGAGTGGACCAAACTGCCAGCAGAGAGGTGCAAGAAGCTCATCCATGGCTATGGGAATTGGTTACTTGCAGTTATTTTGACCAAAGGCTGTGCTACCAAATATTAACTGTAGGGTGTCAATAATTTTGTCAATGCCATTTCTTTTGATTTTCTAATTTAAAAGGATATGCTGTATTAAATAAAAATAAAAAAATATATGTTCTTTATATTGATAGATAAATACTTGTGGATATCAAAATACTGTTGTTAATTTCAATTTATGTTTACAGAATATTGTAAGTTATTTGAAAAAATGCAAGGGTTCTAATATTTTTGGCCACAACTGTATATAACTGGTATACATATTTATCAATGTTTCAGACATAGTTTTCTGTTCGGGGTAGATCGTCGATTCTCATTTTGAGTTGGAAATAGTTTTATAGCTGTTGTCAGTTTCTTATTAATGGTCCTTTGGCATTAGTCATGGTTACAAAGCCAGCACTGAGTCATTGACAGTACATTTATTTTTGACATAAGGTGAAATCAGATTAGCTTCACTGTCTCACTACACAGTGTCTGGCCTTAAAATTCCACAGTAAGACTACTTGTATTTTTTTTTTTAATACTGTGAGCTATGGTGCTAAAGTACAAATTGAAATTAGTATAGATGACATATGCTGCATCATATATAAGTAAAAACAAAACAGAGATGTTTGCTTTGTATTGGTTTTATAGCATTTGTTTCATGCATATGCATTAATTGAATTAATCTGAATCTTACCTCTTTACCCCTTCCAAATGTAGCAAATCCTCCAAACCCACAGAAACCCTTCTTTACCCAAAGCCGGGAGCGGTATTCTGTTTCATCCTGTACTGAATGGGTTAAATTGTCCATCTGTACAAGGAATAAGCCCTCTACCACCAGTTTCGGATAAATGGGGGGGGGGGCTCCATTTGCTATACAGAGGTGAGGTTGAATTAAGCTTAAGATTTGGACAAGTAGAGGGACAAAACAACTTTCACTTATTTTCATAATTACATTTTGGACAATTTAAGTGTCTTTAAACAATTAAAAAAATTTTGAGGTGGCAATAAAGAATTTGGGGGACTAGTATAAACATAGTAAAAGGTTAAATTATTGTCAATAATAATAAATACCATTTCTGCCAGTAGCATTTGCTGTTTTTTTGTACAGACAACTACTGGAGAAGCATTGTGCTATATAATTAGTTACAATCATTGGCATAAGCAACTAAAAAATTATCTTGTTTCTAAAATACTGCTAGAACCTTGACCTTAAGGTAAGAGTTAGAGGAAAAATCAGATCGAATACAGGCAAGGAGTAAGCAGTGGGAAAGATACTATTAATGACAGTGATTAAGGCTGGGTCAGTTGCGGAACCATAGGGGCCGCCAATAGGGGTGCGACTGCTTTGGAGCCCATAGATGAGGGGGACCAGATCTCCCCCCTGCTCAAAGCTCCTGCTCTGCTCCTTTGAGGCAGTTTCTGCTGGTCCAGCCCATTTGCATGTGCATCTACATGCTCAGAATAGCCCAAAGAAATGTAGGGAGTGGGAGGCCTGGAAAATTAAAGTAGCATTTCTAGACCTACCTTTTGCTATGGGGCCCAACCATGTACTTTTCTATCCCTAGGGAACATTGTATTGCGTGTATCTTTACTGTCCCTGCAGCTCCTATTTTGTGTAATACAAACAGGAGTGAAAAAATGACTGTTTTTCCTATATCTCAAAAGTTTGTTGCACCACCAATCACAGATACTTATGTATTTGTATATAGAGTATGCCATATATTTTAACTTATTTAATAACCAGTATTTAAAGAATATGTTTATGCTCTCAGAAGGAGCTTTTAATGAATGTAATGGGCCTGTGTGCAAGAGTAGGTCTTGGGGTCCCCTCATATGTGACAAAATAAGAATGGTGGTAGAGGAGATGTGACATATGCCGTACCCACTATGCCTTTGTCACATATGCTTCTCCACCGTACTCCCCCGTGTCACCAAGCACCCCCTCTACAGCTTCCTTGCTGCTGTGGTTTCCTGTGGAGAACATCTTTCATCTTTACAGTTCTCACCTCTTCTGCTCCATATGAAGAAGAACTTTGCAGAGCTCTTGTGCCCCCCACTGATGATGTCACTGGCACTCTGCATAGACTGCCCACATAATGGAGCAGCAGTGTAAAATGTTTACTGCAGCACTGTGAAACCTCCTCCAAACACCGCAGCAAGGTGAGGGCTGCTGGTAGAATGATTTGATAGAGAGGCATGAAGTGGGGCACACCTCCTGCCTGTCTCAGCAGTAAGGAGAATGTCCTGAATGTGTGGGACAGTTCCCCAAAATCGGGACTGTCCTGAAACAGTAAAGACAGTTGTCAGACTATACTGCTTTCTCTAACTTGTTCTTGCAACTTTGCCTGCAAATGTTCCGTTAAGCTCCATTGTTGCTTGGCCAGATACTGGAATGTTGGGTCCCAGTTTCAAAAATATATATGCTATTCATCTCCTGGAAAGCTGAGCCATGAGTGAACATTCTGGGTCTCCTCCTCCCTGCAATTAATGCCAACCACATTTAATGAGTAGTTTTTTTTTCCCCCAACCAGATCCAGCTCTCAATTATTAGTCGCTACAATTAATTCAGTGATCATACATTGCTTTATAAGCCCCTAAAATATACTTATCGCCCCCATCAACCTCACATTATATAAAAAGAGATCCCAATTTAAATTAGTAGCCTCCACCTGCTGATACATGACATAAGCAGACCTCACCTTACTTTCACAGCCCTACCAAGCTTCATTACATAAAAAGCACCCATCAGTAACCATATTACATTACTAGCCCCCTCCAACTAACATTACATTAAACAGGCCTGTCACATAACCTCCCACACACACATTGCATTAATAGCTCCCACCAGCCTCTGTTTTACATTAATAGATCCACTACATAACATAAATATACACCGACACAAATGCACATTACTATCCTCCCCTACACACATCACTATCATCCTCCAATATTACATTAAAAGCCTCCCAAATTACATTAATAGCCACTAAACTAAAGTAGTTGCCTCCAACAGCCCCACATTACAATAATAGCCGCACATGCATTACTACAGTCCCCCACACACATTACATTAATGCCCCCTCATACACCATTACGTTAATACCCTACTCTACACACATTAAATTAATATCCTCCCCCACACATACACTGCATTACTAACCTTGACCATACACACATTACTATCCTACCACTAATATACTTCCTGATCTGCATAGTTTGAATCCTGTGCCTTCTGCATGGTCACATGTGCTGAAGAGTGGAGAAGGGTGGCTGGCAAGCCAGAACTGCGTTGTGTCCTAGGTTGACAGACAGGTAGCTTAGTCAGTCAGGACAGGGGACTGATCAACGCTGTAAGCAGCAGAACATTTAACACAATGGCTGGTCCATGGGGACGTGCTAGCCACCAGGAAGCACACCAATGCCAGAGTCGCACCTCCGTAGGCCAGACACCCCCTTGACTTATAGGCACGTGTTTTTTTTAATCTTTGTTCTACTTTAGGCAAGTATCTTATGTTATTTTGTGCTACATTGTCTGTGTTATTATGAAAAAGTTTTCTTCCATTCTGCGAAGGTCTAAGGTGTGCTATAATGCATAGCAGCCAATCAGATTTCAGTTTTTAGAGTAGTAAGACTAATACATGCTGATTGGTTGCTATGACCATTGCTCTTTACATCAAGTAATTTAATAAGTCCCTATGTGTTCCAGTCATTGAATTCAAATATTCTGCAGGTATTTAGACAATGACTTGGAAAATGACCAGAGGTTAAATGTGGGAGATATGAAATTAACTTTGGGGAACTGTGAAATGCCCTGTTCTCCACTATTAATCCAGAGGAAAAGGACATTTCATAACCCCAAAATACAGAAAATATGTTTTTGATGTGAGTAATGTATTATATCCTTTGCCACATGTTATTGTCTGATAACTGAAACAAGCAGCATCATATTATCGATGACTGTAACTTAATTGTCAAATGCGCTGTTATACTAGTCTGACAGCAGAGACGTAACATAATAACATTAGAGGCATTGTTGCGTGACCTTTACATTATAGCTGCCGTATGCTTGGGATTATTAAGTGAACTGGGAAGCAATGGTCAATGCAATCTGCAATTTGCAACCAGCTGCCAGATTGGTGAAGTGCAAGACAGTTTCTATTAAAGGAAGATTTTGAAGATGCAATTTATCGCTTTGCCATTTGGTCAGTCTGTTTTTAATAACCATGGAGAGTTGCGGTTTAAGGTGTGTCTGCAGGCAACAATGTTTACTTACAATGCAAAGTTTAATTAAATTATTCAATTAGTGCTACATGTGTATAACATAAAGGATCTACATGGCAATCTAAAAGTAGTCTAACCCAAAAAGAAAAACAATGAATAGAAGAACAATTCCACATACAATTTATAACAACTTGAGTTGCAATTTTGATGTTTATTTTCCAATAAATGTTATGTACAGCACATGGTAAGCACTTGAGCTTTATCAGGTATATCAGACATATTTTCATAAATGTGGCATATTTAAGGTGTACTTACCACTCAGTAATAACACAGTACAGTTGTGATATAAATATGCTAGCTAGTCTACGAACGCTATAGCCAGTTGATATACTTCCTGCTTATGGCCAAGCTATGGGAAGATGTAGGGAGAGAATTCACCATCTGAGGCCATGTGTGCAGCTTCAATCTGCCCCATGCATACATTATCATCAGCACATTACCTAAATTCACGAAGAACTAGGAGAGGGACCTAGGAGACAACCTAGGCTAGCTTGCTAAGTGTAGCTGTAATTGAGACCCACTGCAAGGGACTATCCAAGTGGTCCTAGTTTTCTTGCCAAATTCTATTTTGGAATTCCTAAAGCTTGTTTGAGATGTAACCTGGCTATTGGGACACCCCAACACATCTGGTGGGATTGCCCAAGACTCTGACCATTTTGGGTAGGGGTTGATCTCTATTTCCAAAGAAATTATACAGAGTGACACTCCCAGCCTTTGGCTATTAAATCTGACCTCATTACCAACCTCCCGATACAAGGAATTCATATTGAAACAGCTAAACAGTGCTGTAAAAACAATATATTGGAGATCTTCCTCTCCTCCAACGCTTAAAGAATGGTTCGCAAGAACTGAGTTTTACAGGAATACGTATGACCTAATACTATTGTTTTCAGACAGGCTTACAGATTACTACGCCAAGTGGATCAATTGGTTAGAGTTTTAAGAAACAGAGAAATATGCCACCTTGTCAAAAGAGATAATATTTGCTATGACATAAACTGTAGTAGTTCTCAGTACCGGGGCCCTTTGAAAGGACTTTAACCCCCCATAGCCACTCCCCCCCCCCATAAAAGAATAGGCTACTGATCCCTGAGATCCATAATGCCTTCTCCCACCCTCTTTCCAACTTCTCCCCTTACAATCCTTCCCTGTGTTGTTGTTACCTTTTTATATTATAAATTTGTTGAATAAACTCCATGGATTTTTGCAAACACAAATTGTCCCATCTTCTATTTCTGGGGCTTGCTTTACCTGGCACAGCTGTCATTATAATGCTATATTTTTCTCTACCTCTTTGGTATATGTTTAGGATTTCTGCTGTTATACGGTATTTTTGAGCCCGTAGTTGTATGATGTGTATTGCTAATTATGGCTCACCATGTGACATGTTGTCTTTTCATTTGTTTCCTGATCTTGCAATAAAAACCATATTGCAAAATAAAAAATATGCTAACTAGCCAGTTGTATCAGTCAATATAATTATATGTTTTGTGTATATTTCTAGTATTGATACAGCCTACAAAATACAGCCTCTAATAGGGAATGTCTTGCATGTGTGCAGAGTATTTGGCATTTGCAAAGAAAGATGTTTATATCTATGATTAACTTGACATTGGGTTTAGTATAGAAGAGATAAATATAAAACATATATGAAATATTCTGGGGATATGTGCTTCTGGAGCAGACATTGATCACTTCATCTTGGTGGATTCCTCTCTAGTAAATGAAAACAAGCTGTGCAGTAAGTATAGGATACATGGAACGACGACGTGTCCAAATTAATACCAGCTGTGCCTTGGAAGGTCTGATGAGGGTTTTTTTGGTCATTCTCAAAGAATGGGAATCCAATTCTCCATGCTAAAGCAACAGTAATCCTGTTTGTATCTGTAACTCAATAGTGTATTCGTCTTAAAACTGGCTGTTTTTTAGCATACAGTTTATCAAACTAGAAGAGGGTATCGTGGAAGGTCACTACTGGTCAGGTGAAAGTGCTCTCTGAAAAACGTTGCCTAAGCTTTGAAGTCTGGCATTTTGGTATCTACATATCAGCTAATTTTCTGCTAATAATGCAGCACTTGGTATTATTTTTCTTTCAGTCTATTTAACTTCCATGGGACCTGCTGAAGTTCTTGCTAAATTTTGCAGCTTAGGCTTGAACTCAATAGGTCAAGAGGGCACATAGATCTTTAACTCTTTCACTTGCATTGTTTTGCCCTGATTATTTTAGGAACATCTCTTTATATTTTACTTTATTCAAGTGAATTTTTAGATTAGCTTTAAGGAAAATAGTGCTTTCTTTTGGCCGTTGATTATATATATTTTTTATTTATTGGAAATGAAGAAGAGTTAATAAAATATCCTTTTTCACAGTTCTTCCCATAGCCACTTTCACAAACTTAAGCCAAGCTGTGAAATGTAACCCTTATCTTATTCTGCAACTTTAGTACAACATTTTGTAATATATATATATATCTATATATATATAGATATATATATATATATATATATATATATATACACATATATATATATATATATATATATATATAGATATATAGATATATAGATATACATATATAGATATAGATATAGATATATAGATATCTCTCTCTCTCTCTCTCTCTCTCTCTCTCTCTCTCTCTCTCTCTCTCTCTCTCTATATATATATATATATATATAAATATAATTTGTATTTCATTCTTTTACTTTTTTAACTATTATGTAATTTAATTAATTGCTTTTGTTTATTTATTTCCAATTTAAATTAGTAGAACATGTTAACATGAAAAAACATTGAAAAACAGTGATTGTCATAAACATCTTAGGCTGTGTCAGAGCATGTAAACACTATACCGCTTTCATACTGCCGCCCCGGCAATATCCCGGGTTTTTCAAGCCGGGTTTTTGCCGGGGCTCGGAGCGTCCCAGCTCAGAAACACCATTCATACTGCACCTCGGACCCGGGAATTTCCCCGATTGACCCCATTCATACTGCACAAGTCTGTGCCCTGGCAATTTGTGGGAGTCATCACCAGAGCAGTTTTCATTGGCTGAAAAATGGTGATGTCATTGAAAGGTGACTGTTTTTTTCTTCCACGGGCTCCCACCGATGACCTCATCCTCCAGAGACAGGCAGACAGCCAATCATCTTGTTTTCTGTGCAACCCGGGTTGAAAAACCTGGGTTTTTCCATTCATAGTGCAGGCAACCCGGGTCCGACCCGGGAATTACCCCTCGATAAATCCCGGGTTGAAGACCCGGGTTTTTAGACCCGGGATTTTTGACTTGTACCATTCATACTGCACCAAGACCCGGGTCGTTTGAGCTTGCCCCGGCAAAAACCCGGGATTTTGGTGCAGTATGAATGGAGTAATACTCTAACATTAGGGGGGCCATAAAAGAGATGATTATTAGACCTAGATCACCTCTCCCATGCAGGAAACACCGACGTAGTTTGTATGTTGGTGGCAGTAAAAAAGTTAAAGCTAGTTCAACACATAACTAGCGACTGTATAATTAGCTTGCTTATAGAAATAGTTGGTCAAATTCTTAAAAATACAGCCAAATGCGGCATACTACTTTTGTGCATTTAACAAAAATTATTTATAAAAGCGTAATTAATTCCAATCTTGCAGTGCTTTCTATATTTGAATCTACTGTATGTTTGCACAAATGCACTGTTTTCATGGGAATGTGCATGGATTTGCAGCCCAAGATACAGCATCTGCATGTCCTTGCTGTGTGTGGCTAGGTGTATGAATGTACCTTGTACCTTGCAACAAAGTACCTTGTTATTCAACCACGAGTAAACATGGGATTTTTTTGTTGTCTGATATTCAGATAGGATTCACGGGGTGAAAGAGAAGTCATATTTAGAGCATTTTGTACATTGCTGGTAAAGTGACACGTGAGTAAGAACAGTCCCAATGTCCCCTCACTCTTATGATTAATTTAAGGTATAAATAAAGCTATGTTTAGAATGGACTTCTAAGTGCCGTTTCACTCTTCCCACCATGCACATAGGACACGCAAGGCCACAAAGTAAGAGTATATCCATTTTCTGAGACTGTAGGCGTGCACCAATGAATGCCTTAGAACAGGGTTGTCCAACCCGCGGCCCGCGATCCACATGTGGCCCAGCACGCCTGTAAATGTGGCCCAGAAGGAGTTTTGGTTGTGGCAAGGGGGCAGCGCTCTTAATGGAAAAAAAAAATCCTGAAAAAAAAAGAAAATAAAATACTTACCTTGCGGTCACGGAGTCTCGTCAGCTGGTACTCCGGCTCCCTCCCTTGTCTCCTCCTCCGTGCGGCGCTCACAGTGAATGTCGGGCGTGATGTCATCACGCCCAACATCCATTGCGCAGCGCAGCACAGAGGAGACACCCACGCGAGAAGAACAATCAGCAGCACAGAATTGGAGAAAAGAAGAGAAGAGGGCAGGAGAACAAGCGGATTAAAAGGTAAGTTAAGGGGGATTTTTTTTTATTATTTCAAGGGACGCTGACATGTGAATAAAAGTCACCTGGTCCTGGAGCATCATGGACCTTATCTCCCTGCTACATACTTCTACTTGTAATACTAATGGGGAATTATATATTATTCTCTTTGGCCCATTATAAGTTGTTATCCCTTAACTAACATAGTGGTGTAATTATCAAAACAGGTGACAATATGGGGTCACAGTGGTGTATATGTTAGGTACCGCAGGCCTGGTCAGGGCACCCAGATATACAATGCCTGGCTTAAATGATATTGCATCGAAACAATACAAAAAGTGATTATAGTATAATAACTAGAGAGGATTTTTTGAACAGGGCGATTGAAAGGTAAGTATAGGGGGATTTGAAAAAAAAGTGATATCTATATATATATATATAGATATCACTTTTTTTCTCATATATATATATATATATATATATATATATATATATATATATATATATATATATATAAATATATATGTTAACTATGTTTTCTATGGTTTTTTGGATGATCAGCTATCGTTATTGTTAGTGTATCTTATGTGCGGCCCAAACCAACTCGTCGTCTGCCAATGTGGCCCAGGGAAGCTAAAAGGTTGGACACCCCTGCCTTAGAACAATTAGGTGCCCAGAAATAGAAATGCACTGCCTGCCCACCTGTTTTGTGCTATTTTAATTGCCTTTAGTCAATTTAAATTGAAAGCAAAAAAATATCTATTAATTATATGAAGTTAACATTCTAAAGACTTTTCTTTTTAAAACACAATATTCACAAACTGTGCAGATAAATCTGATCTTGATGTGATTCAATTTTTATCAGATTAAATTGTCCCCTTTCTTGTTTTTCTTGTAAACGTTTTCTTTTCACATAGATTTAATTTAACGTATTGTAATTTGACCACAGCATGTTAATTAAATAAGAGAAAAACACCCTAGGGATTTCAAGACTCCATAGCAACATGTTCATGTGTAGTTTTGTGCCATTTAATTGTTATATTTTTTAAAAAATTATTTAAGGCAGCTTTATTGATAGTATTATGCATAATGTGTACACATCTATTGCAGGATTAGCTGAGAAGTGGCTGCTTTTTCTCCAACATTACTGTATCATTAGGTGTTAAAGGCAATAATGCAGCTGTTATGGAGCAGTGCAAGATAGCTTAAATAAATGGAAATCTTTGTGCAATTAACTGCCAAAACCACAAGCTGGTGATCTAATACTCATGATGTATGTGTGTAAATATGCACATAACAATGTGTCAGCTTCTTCTTTCACGGAGAATTAGGATGTTAGTTTTGGAAATACAGACTAATAATTAATAGTGGTAAAAACTCAACTGGTAAGTGTACATGTTTTGTGAACAAGAAACTTGCAAACAGGCAAAACTCTTTGCACATAAATATGTAAAGATCTAATAGCACACACAGAAATTGTGGCGTAGTTAGAAGCCGGGGTCCAAGCGCCGAATCTGAGCTGGTGTCTCTCCAACACTACTGCACGCCCTTCATTGAAGTATATAATGTTACCTGAACCTGTTGTTGTAGTGTGTCCTGAAAAATGGAAGCTCGCATTGCACAGTTATTCCCTGCATTTCACAGGGATCTCTCCATTTGCACAGAGACACTCTATTCTACAGAAGTCTTCCCCCACCACAGTGACACCCCCTACACCATTTGCAGAAAGACATCCCAGCCTTATTGCACAGAGATCTTATCTCTCTCACTTAGGCTGTTTTACAAAAGCAAAGTTTGGAGTAAATAAAGTTTAAATCTAAGTCCACCATAAAAAGTAGTGTAGTATATTAATTCAAACTTTCCCAGGCTCTCTGCCTTGGAGAAGCCACTTTTACAAGCGTCAGCCAATGAATACTTTTGAGGATGGTAAACTTCTCAAAATAAAATTACCAAGTCTACATTTGTTAATTTTTCAGCATAAATTTAGGTGTATTGTTTGACAAAATGTTTTGCAGTCTTATATATAGGTATAATGTAAATAAATCATTGCTACTCAATATATAGCTTTGTGTAGTTTCACGTCAACAAAATGAATGTCATTTCACCAACTGAAGTACTACTTCACAGTAGAACAAATAAGTGAATATATACTGTATCTCGGGGAAAAAAAAGAAGAGTATGATTTCATTTTATAAGAAATAGGAGAGGAACCCACTTCAATGCTTTAAAAAAAATGACTTATTAAGTGCTACCTCATTACTTTGCATGTGCAAGTAGGAAATCCAAAATAATCACAAGAACAAAGCTGTTGAGCTTTCAAGCAAACCTTCCAATATTCTCTGTTTGGGAATCGGGACATTACCAGTGTCAGTGTCAGATTGGGGACATGTCACATCCTCCTAGTGTTTCTGCCCACCCCAACACCATTCCATCTAAATGCACCCCTGCATTGTAATGTGCAAAGCACAAGCATTCGGGACATATCCCCCAACATTCTGACATTCGGGACTAGCAGGTGGGTGGGACAGTCCATTAGCATCAGGACAGCTGAGAGGTATGTTTCCAGTGATAATATACTTTGATTACATTCAAACAGAAAAACAACTCAATCATCCATCCATTATGACAAATTTCATGTACCCTGTATAGCTTGAAGGAACTTCCTTCTTTTTTTGTAGATTGGACCTGATTATTTTTATTTATATTACACAGGCACATAACAGGCTGCCATATAATCAACATTATTTGTAATAGCATGTCTTATGGATCTGCCACCATATGTTTTCTTTATTATCAAAATCAACCTATATATCTGTATCCTTACTTGAATTTAGTGACACCATAGCAAAGGCCCAAATTGGTATTATCATGACAATGTGACAGTTACCTCATATACCATCTTGTAAGAGACTCATCTATGTATTCTTAAAAAACTGGTAATAGTTGTAACATGTAGCAAACCTCTCTCTACAATGTTATATATTATATTGATTGGAGGATCAATGGATCACCAAATAGTTTCATGTTATTTTTATGCTGCATGTATATCTTATTTTATAAAAGACTTTAATGATTTAAATGGGTACCCTAAGTGATTTAATTAGTCGTTATGTGTAATTAACATACAATGCTTGTAATGTTAACCAAAGTACAGAACTAAAGGTAAACATTTTTTTACTCTATCTAGAGCTAAATAGATGAAGTAAGTGGGTTAATGTAGTAAATATATATATAATATAATATGTCCAATATACTGGACAGATTATTGTAATATTAATGTTGTATAGGAGCCTGCAATGGATTATGTAGCCATGGATTTTCTGTATGGCACAATAAGGCTGCTTACATCTGTGCCATGTATGTATGTATGTATACAGAAAACATGTTTATATTGCAAATATTTTATTGTATTACATTTTCCATTTTAGCTCCCAGTGCCCCACGACATGTTACTTTTTTAAATGTTGACTCCACGAGTGTCACATTGCAGTGGAATAGACCAGACCATACAAATGGCTACCTAAAGAACTACAAAATCACTGTTCAACTTTTTTCTAATGAGTGCAATGACTGGAACCATGGTGAATGTACTGAGACCAGCCAGGACTTCTACTCGTATGGCGATAGCATTGTTGAGAAGACAATATATGGCTTGAAAAAATTCAGATGGTATAGATTTAAAATTAGTGCTAGCACAAGTGCCGGATATGGTGCTTCTTCTCCATGGATTAATATACAGACGTTATCTGGTCGTAAGTGAAATATTCTTTATAAACACAATTGTAATTTAATGTTTTACTAAATTTACTAATCACTAACAAAAATACATTACTGAGGAAGACACAACATATTTTGTAACTTCCTAGACCAGGCTAAAAATTGAAGCCTACGTTTAGTAATGATGTTCGGTAAATAATGTTAAAGTTTATAGAATAGATGTTCTAAATGGAACTTTAATCAATATAGACCATGGTATCTCTTTATAGATATGTGATCAGATGGGAAGGCAATCCTTCTTTAACCGGATTCTATGTTACTGCAAAATTTACATAGCAACCTGGAATACATGTCCTATTGGATATTGTGTTCAGTTTTTTTAAATAATTAATTAGGCTTGCTATTTCTGCCTGCAAGCACAAGCTAATATATCAGCATGCCTCTAATATAATGACAGTAGTGAAACTGTCTATGGCAATATAAAGTTGAGTATGTACAGGAATATGGAATCTTTCATTATCCAGAAAGTTCAGAAAGCTTAAAAGAAAATTAAATAATTGCTGCTGCTCAGTGACAATATCATAATATCATACCATGATCACCAAATACTTCCCCATGTAGTGACTGTAATGAGCATTGTAACACAGGGTAATAAAGAGGACTGCAAGAAGCAGCAAGTGCAAATAAGGGTGGTATAATATTATTACATGGTGCTCTACTTTATGGGAAAACCTCTGATCTGGAAAGTGAAAAGTTTCTGGCTAATATATTGTACACCTAGTCACTGTATTTTATATTTTCCTTTCATCCCTTTCATCTTGTCTCATCCTATCTTTTCTGTGGCCTTTTGTCCACATCTACTGCCATTTGGATACCCTCATATTCTCCTTGTTACCCAGGCAGTGGCAGGATTACAATATCAGCATTCAAGTAGAATGGATATATAAGTTTACATTATTTTTTTACACTGATGTTATGCTTGAGTCGGTTTCACTCAATGATAGGTAGTTATATTTTTGAACCCAGGATTCTAAGACATCCCTATATACTGGAAATAGACAGAACACTGCATTATGTATTTTTTACAGTGGGGCATATTGAATTGGCCCGTTACTCGCAAAAGTAACGTGGCTTGTGCACTATTACCGTTATTACGGTAATAGTGCACGTAAGTACCTTTATTAATCCGGCTTAGAATTACTGTAATACCGGTAATACTCTTAACGTTGCGTTACTTTTGCGAGTAATACGGACAATTGAATATGCCCCTGTGAGTTGTATTCTGCTTGACTTCCTGTGTCCCTGTCAAGCCCAAATGATTGGTTCTCCAGATTCCCCACACAGCAAGTACACTTTACAGCTACAGTAGTATCAGGACACAGATGAATTGCAAAGATGACCCTGACCTCTATAAGACCCACATTCCTGTGCAAGGATAGAAGCATGTTAATCAGGAAATGATGCTTGTTAGTTACAGTAAATGCATTATTGTGGAAACCAGGACAAAGCACTTATGATCGGAAGTGATTGGATTATGATAGGAGAGTTGTTTCATCCGTAGTCAGTAAATTGTAGTGATTTATAAGAGTTATGCCAATGTTTGTCTAACAGTTTTAACACAAAAGACAAAACTAAACAATAAATTCATGTGACTTCAGTTTTGGAACAAACTGATTTAATAAAGCAAATTTTGTTTCCCTAGTTTAAGATTTTCTAACATGCATCCTCAAAACCTTTATTCCCCACAGTTAAAAATATTTTCATTTTTGGGTAAAATAAAGATGTGGAGCTGTAAGCTTGATTTACCACAAATTTATATAGCTAACACAAGCTTTTTAGAAATCATAATGCTGTAGTAAATGTGTTCATTTCGCTAATTGAATTGAGACAATCATAGATACAAAAAAGCACAAAGTGGAGAGATATTGACCAATGTTGACATATAAAAAAACAACAACTTTACCCAAAAATGTTTTTGCTGCAGTCATTCTGATTTGACAAATACAATTATAACTGCTGGAGAATGCAGTAGGGGTCATTAATAAAGGAGACTGCAAAATAAAAAATGTATTACTAGCATATGCTCTTTTGTGATCAGTTATCTGATTCAAAATGGCATCTCAGTGGGGAGTGATGGGTCTTTGCAAATCTGCACCTAAAAATGTTATGCTTGGTTTTGGAAACCATGTGTTTCCCTTGGGAAGCAGTGACTTCAGTGGGTTGGTATACAGTAGTATGCTATACCGCCACTTCTATTACTGCTTTGATTGTAAAGCGATCAAATTCAATTTACTGACATCTGACACAAGGCCACTTTTAAATCTGTACTTCAAACACTGCTGGGAATCATAACACCTTGAAATTAAGGTGATAGATACACTGCAAGATAGATAGATAGAAATTTTTGGTTTTGGGCAGATGACTGATAGTTAAACTGTGATATATCAAGTGCAATTCTAACAAGATTTATATGCCTAACACTTTAACACTATTTTAATTAAAATGTAAACAATATTTGCAATGTTCTTTATTGTGTGCTTTACGTAATTGCATGCATTGACTGTGTTCTTGCACAAATTATATAAATGTCATGTGAGTAATAATGATTACTTTCAAGGTCTACTATTGCTCAAACCTATCACCTCTAATGCCTTACATTAGGGTCCGGCTGGGCCGGGCCCATCGTGGGCTATCTTGGGCTGGTTTACTGGGCCACCTGCTTTTTTTTGCCTTTAAAATAGACTACTGAATTGAATCTTGCACCCCCGGCCCTCCTCTGCCTTACATACACGGGCATTATTTTAAAGTGTTTAATGTGCGTTCTCAAAGTATATTAAACGTGCTATGAAGTGAATAGACTAAAAAATTCTGGAAGCCGAACAGGCGCGGGCTGACGGACGTCAGCCCGGGGGGCACACGCCGCACAGGCGGCCGCATCACATGACACATAATGCGGCCGCATCACATTTATATTACTTCCGTATATTACAGCCGTGATTGTGAGCGGCCCGGGGGGGCGATGCCTCCCTGCCTCCCGGCCTAGCCCGCCCCTGAAGCCGAATGACCCTGAACACACAAGCATTCTGAGTAGTGTTTACTACTGTGTCAATTTCGTCATTGCCTGCAACATTGTGAAGATTTAAATGCATTAAACGTACAATAGAGTCTGTTACAGAGGAGGGTTAGGGAAGAAATGTGTTGCTCTAGTAGGGAGGTGGGTGAATGTGTTACAGAGGAGGGAAGGGGAAGGAATGTTTTGCTCTAGAGGTGAGGTGGGTGAATGTGTTACAGAGGAGGGAAGGGGAAGGAATGTTTTGCTCTAGAGGTGAGGTGGGTGAATCTCTTATATAGGAGGAACGGGGCAGAAATGTCCTGCTACAGAGGGGAAGGAGAAATGTATTTTTACAGAGGTAAGGGAGGCATGTGTTTAGAGGGGAGTGAAGGGCGGGAATGTGTTTCTACTGCTGATAAATGTGCTACAGGGGATGGAGGGTGAAGAAATGCATTACTACAGAGGTGAAGTAGGGGGATGAATTACAGATAAGGGATAGTGAATTCTGTCACGTCTTAAAAAATCCTGTGCTTTTAAAACCACCAGGAAAATTGTCAGAAACCGGCGGTTTCATCAAACCGGTTTCATCTTTAAAATGATATACTAATTACCCTGTAGTTAACATAATTAGTGGGGAACATCCCTAGAATTGTTTTACTGTTTCACTTTTTTGCCCAAAAGAAAGCAATTGATGTTTTAGTTTTATGTATTAAACAAATTGTATGTCATGTTCCACCTTACCGTTTAACCAAAATAAGTTCAATAATAACAAGGTCAACATTTTTTTCTTTTCTGTAGCTGCAGATGGACCTCCTCAAAATGTTACTGTTATTGCAACATCCCCACACAGCATTAATATCAGCTGGAGTCAGCCTTTTACCATAACTGGACCGACTTCATATCTAATTAACATCTCCATGGTAAGGATTATTGTTATTTTTTATGTTGCTTTTATTTTTTCTAGGGCTATAACTAGATTTATTTCTTAGCTGGGAATTCACAGCAAATATTTAAACATACCAGATAAAACACTTTTCTAGCACATATCAAAATTACAGGGAATGTTGGGAGGTATGACCTGCTCTGTGAGCAGGTGCCATAGGCCTGAAGCAATGCATGATTTTCGGGAATTGGGTTTGAAGACGGATTTGCACTTTAGAAGCACTAGGCATGCACCTCAGTGGCATTGCCACACCCCCAAGGTGAATCATCATCACCCTCATTGTATCATGGCCACATCCCACTATTCTCAGAGTCCTGATTCCAAAAATTAGAATGTTGAATGATGTTAGTTATTAAATGAGTTAAGAAGGAGCATTCCGTTGGTGGTAGTCAAATTTCTGATACCAATAATTCCGACAACAGTGAAATTGACATAAAAAAAATACAGACCTACCTAAAAAGTTGCAGTCATGGTTTCCGACATCCCTGGAATAAATAGTGACACCACAAAATGCAGGCAGTATGACTGGCGACACTTCAAATCGTGACATTTACATTTGCAACATTAAGAGGGCATTGAGAGGCTGTCTAATGTAGATGTCTAATATTTAAAACAGACTTATTTTTTAGTACTTGTGTATTGTTCACATGTTTGATTATCAACCCAAATCGCTACCCATGATAAAATGGACTCTATAATACAATGTATGTTTCCTCCCTAATCCTCCATTGCAGTCTAAACAACTGGATAACTTCCTTTTTAGCTTGAGTAGAGACAGGAAAAGGAACAATCCCAGATAATAGTGCAGCTCCTCCCTGGTGTCTTTCTAGTCTCTAAGCTTAGGAGTGGTACAGGTGTAGTGTTTTTTTGTATTGCAATACGCTTACCTGATTTCTGGAGGCTCTTGGTGGTGCACCTATTGTAGTGTAAGGCAAGATGAGAAGTGACCCCCCTGAAACCGCTAGTTGCTAGCTTTAAACTGCACATGCAGTTTGAATTCAACTCACAACAGTCACATCAGAGCATTGTGCCTAGTTAGGGGTGCTTTCTATATGTATTTCCTCAGTCTTTATTTAGTTAGCTAAATAAAGACCGCCTCGCGGTGGTTCTCCAAGAAACACCGCAAGGCGGAAAGGGTTTAGCTGTTGGGAGACTGCAGGTCACCGGCCCTTGGTTCGGCCCCTAGATGTGAGAGATAGATAGGAGAAATGGCAGCGGAGCAATAAACAAAAGGCAGTACCTTGCAGGGGGGAGATCCAGAAGGAGTAGTCTGTAAGCAAGCCAAGTCTGGTACACAGTTCAAATGTCTGACCTTACACAGAGATGATCCAAAGAGAATGGTCATTAGGCAAGCCAGGTCTGATACATAGTTCAGATGTCTATCTTGCAGAAGGAAGATACAAGGAGATTTAAAAGCAGGAAAGCTGGGTCTGGTACACAGTAGGTTAATCAGCAGGCAGAAGGACCAAAAAGACAAACGGATGTCACGGGGAGTCAGAAGTTAAGTAACTTGTTGCTCTGACACAGGTTAGCGTCAGAGCTTTTCTTTTATACAGTAAGGAAGATTTAAAATCTAGACCTGGACAACTCTGAATATGGTGTACATACGCAAACACTTGCATGTGACTTTTTCAGTCGCAAGTTATACTAACGCTTGTGTTCACTCTGAATCAAGCCCTTAGTGTTTTTCTGGACACCAGACTCTCAGCTGACTATTTTATTGTCTGTTTTTCAAACAGAGAAGAAAATTCGACCTCATATCAGATCATTTTTGGCAACTTCAGACAATTGCTCAATAAAATTTTCAATGATCCTTTACAAGAATTGTTGTTGTTTTTTTGAGGCCATCGTTCTTGTCACAGGTTGCTTGGGTACATCCCATTGTGTAGGCTGACATGGCATATTGAAGAGGAAATAAGCAAATTATATTTACTGATAATTGTTTTTCACCGAAATACGCCATGGCAGCCTATTATTCCCTTTCACTTTATCTGTTTATGTTTTTCAGTGTCAGCTTGGGTAAGGAGGATTGTGAGCACTACATATTATCTGGGAAATTTTCTTTCCTGTCTCTGCTCAGGCTAAGAAGGGAGATGGGAAGCCCATTATGTAGGCTGCCATTGAGCATTTAGAGGAAAAATAAATTTTTACCTTTTAGAAGTATGTAAGAGTTTCCAAATAGCACAATTTGATTATTTTTAACACATTCCTTGTCAAGTTCTAAAATTATTAAATTGGAACATGTGAAATTTCTCTGCTACAATAACTATACATTTCTTGTCTTTGTTGATTTCTAGGAATCAAGTGTATGTATGTGCTAATATATATGTATTTTCATTTGTTTTGAATGTAATTTTAAATACACATGGTATCTTTTTTTCAGATGAAAATGTATTTTAATTATTTTATTAACAATATATTGTTTTGGAGTGGAAATATGAAACAAACCTATAATAATTGCAATACAGACTTACATAAAAGTAACATAATAAATGGAGCAAAGGCTTTTCTCGCAACAGCTTAGAGTTTACCGTTTGTAAAAAAAAAAACAATACACACCCATTTTCAAATTGTTACCAAATATACTCATTGACTTTGTACATGGAAACTGACTCTATCAGGTCTTTCAAGGGGCAAGTGGGGGACTGTATCTCCTAAAAAGCAAGGTAAACAGGGTGAAAACTGCATTGGAAATGTTGTATGAGAATAGAACTCCTTTCAATGATGGTCTTAAGAGAGTGGATAGTTGACTATATGACATAAAGTAATATACCTAAAAACATATCGGTCAGAAGATTCAAAGCTTGTAATGTGAATCCTAAACTAATTTTTGCAGTAGGCAAAATACATTTAGTATCTCATGGCCATACTCCCAATTGTTTAAATGATCAACAAAAGCTACTCCAATATATTTGATGGAAAATGACAGGTGCTTTTATTTATAGAGGATATATTAGTTGTTATTTGAATCAATGCGTCTCAATTCTGATGTATTTCATAGCTGTTTTATTGGTTAATCACAATATATTTAGAGACAGATATTTATTGGGGTATATTTGTAGAGAAAAAATCATGAACTGTGTTTATTATTCACTTGACATACTATAGCCCAGTAATGGCTTGAAACCTATTATTTGCGTTGGTGAATTGCTTATTACTGAAAATAGTTGATTTAGTAGATAACTCAATTGCTTAAGCTTTGTCTACTATTTCCTCTAAGTCGTTACCCTATCATTAATATGCCTACTAAAACATCAATGGCATGCAAAGAAATAACATTAAACATGTATGTGGTGGAGTTTGCAGATAAGAGAATATTCTAATTAAAACTAAACAGTTGGAGATAGAGCAGATAAAATAGTAGACACATGAAATATGAGAGTTGGGAACTGCTAAAATTAATAAAATCTATACTATTTGGTTATTATTTTTAATCATGATCAAGGTCAAGTTGTGAATAGTGTTTTGTTTTTTTAACAAAAAATAAATGTTTAAATAAATGTTAGAAATAAGGGACCTGGGTAGTTTTTTAGTAATTTAGTTTATCCCTGAATACGAAGCATGAGGGTAAAATACAGAGTTGACTTTCCACTACAGCTCCGTTAAAAATAAGCTTTACCTGCACTTTCCATTATAGAAAGATGGATTTTTGAGTTGTTACAATAATTTTACATAAGTAGATCTGATCTGATCTCTTCAATAAGGTCATACAGACTTAGTTAGTAAGGTTGATTAAAAAGACACATATTCATCAAATTCTACCTCTCATAGACTCTAAGGGGTATACATATTCAGTTAGGTCTAAAGATTGCAGATACGCGTTCCCACTGACAACATGTTGCATCAACATGGCGGATTTCCATGTGCACCCCATAGGGTTGTGAAGGGAAATATGCGATGTTGCGGTACTGTATTGTTACTTTACATCCGCAGCCGGGCGTAATCGTGGTCGCCAGACCTTATTGAATATGCTCCTAATTGTGTTAAATTAGCCTCACATTGGAAAATATTTAAAACTCACCCCAAAAAATGTAATCTATATCAATTACACCTACATCATCCTCTTCTAATTAGACCTATAGCTACCATTTCTTGTAAGATAGATATCCAATCCTTTTTTTGTATTTTGCCATTACCACCTTATGGGGTAAAGGTAAAGAATATAACAGCTTTACAACCCTTGCAGTAAAGAACCCCTTCCTATGCTAATGGTAAAGCTGTCTTTCTTCCATTCACAATTGATGACCCCCTGTTCTCTGTATCAATTTTTTTTTATTAACCTTGGATATATTTATACATTTTAATAAGGTCTACTCTAAGATGCCCCACCCCCCCAACAAATTTAGTTTTCATAACCTTTTTATTTTATACTTTATACACTTCCTTTTTCTTTACCAATCAGGTTATCCACCTCTGAACCCTTCTGATTTCTCCTACATGGGAATATACTTAAGCTGGGTAATCTAAAATGCTAATAGTCATAGTGTATCTGGCTGCAATAAAGTCAGAGTAACTGCAAGAGCACTCTGGGGAGCAATGCACCTTTAAAACCCCAGATTCCATACTCATCCCGCACAGCACACCATTACATAGTTATTAGCACTGAACACTCAGGTCAGGAGCTTTACAGATTTGTTTAGTATTTTTACAGGAAACCATAAATCAGGATTAGAGCTTTGTCTTAACCTGTTTTCATTTTCTTCATTTAATAAGTGGACCTCAGACAGTTTATTGTGTTTCATTGAGGAGATTTAAGATTAATAACAGCTTGGGCAATTGTGACTTAGAAATAAATATAAAACATGAAACATTTTGGTTATATCTGTAATTGAAGGTTGACACTACAAGATATTAAATAAAAAGGAACGTCTGTTTAGTACATCAGAGAGCATACAGAACGCTGGATGTGAGTAAGTATAAAGCAGCACATCTGTTGGGATGAACAAACCTAATACCTTAGCAGCTGCTCTTAATACACACTTTCCCCCCAGAGGAAAACTACTGTACAGCTACCTAATCTACTTATAAAAATGCACATTATTTTACAATATTGTTTCAGAATCCTATAGGATACTGCACAATATACTCAAAAGTAATTTTGCTATTTCCATTTTAACATTCTGACCAAACCAGTTTAACAATTCTTCCAAACCAGTTTGTATCACTTATTTGCTATGGTTTTATTCATTGGTATGTAGCTGTATAGGAGGAGGATGATGATGATGATGATGATGATACTCGAGCAAAGGGAACATAGAGCATTAAACAATATTCAGCTTTAAATTATTTTGCTGGAATAGTCGAACATTGCATTACTCTCTTTACGGTAGTATTTAGAAGAATCATATATTATTATTATATAGTATTGGAAGGAACTTCTTCCAAAGCTGCAATTTAGTTCAGTGGTGCTGAATGAATCTTAGTGACACAAATCATGACCATCAGTCTCCTGGGGGAGGACATACTGTTAATAAGAGTTAGGCAGACAGATAACAATAAAACTCAATGTGCAGATGATAAGAGAGTTCAACATGACACTCACTCACACTCTATCTGCGCTTGAGTGTCAATGGTTCTTTTCTTATGATCATTTACTTAGTCACTTACAAAACATTATCCGTCTGATTGGATTCAATGATAGTGCCCCTACTGAGGCATGCTGTGTATGCCCTTTCACACTCATGTGCACCTTTTCCAATCTGCCACGAGTCTCCGCTCCATGGCCAAAGCCATGGTACAGTTTGTGTGTCACATGTCTTGCCTGAGCCGTGTCACTCACCAGACGGTTAGTGCCTCTGGTCTGGTACGTGGCTCTCTCTCCTTCCTGCAGGCGCCTGTCCGCCATCTTGACTGGATTGCACATGTGCAGGACTCTTGAACTTAAAACCTTGCTTTTAATCCTATTGGTGAATCAATCACCACTCACTATTTAAGGCACCTGTGTCCTTAGTATCGTTGCCTGTTCTTGAGACTCCTAGGTGTTTCCTGTGTTCTGCTCGTGTGATCGGGTTTGCTGTGGACAAGTCCTCTCTGCTCATCCGTGGTAAACTTGCCCGCTACAGACTACCTCTACTCCGCTGCATTCCTACACCTGGACAAGCCTTATCTGCTCTTCTGTGGTAAACGTACCCGCTATAGACTGCTTGCCATTCCGCTGCATACCTGCACCTGGACAAGCCTGCTCTGCTCATCAGTGGTAATGTACCCGCCACAGACTATTTGCTATTCAGCTGCTTGCCTGCATTTGGACATGTCTCCCTTGCTCATCAGTGGTATACTTGCCGCTGCAGACTACCCGCTATTCCGCCACCTACCTGCACCTGGACAAGTCTTCCCATCACCGCAGTGGTACAACTTGCTATCCGCAGACCACTGACGCTCCTGCTACCTACCTGCACCTGGACAAGTCTTCCCATCACCACAGTGGTATAACTTGCTATCCGCAGACCACTGACGCTCCCGCTCCTACCTGCACCTGGATAACTCTTCCCATCACAGCAGTGGTACAACTTGCTATCCGCAGACCACTGACGCTCCCGCTCCTACCTGCACCTGGACAACTCTTCCCATCACAGCAGTGGTACAGCTTGCTATCCGCAAACCACTGACTCTCCCCGCTACCCACCTGCACTGGCACGAGTCTTCACTGCACATCAGTTGTTATACCTATCTCCGCATTATAGTTGCAAGTCGCTGACTCTCCTGCTGCATAGCTGCAAGTTGCTGACTCTCCTGCTGCATAGCTGCAAGTCGCTGACTCTCCATTGACATTCCTTATCCTAAGTTGTTGTACTGTTTCAACCATTCACCATACTGCCCAGAGGATCGCTGTGATAAACTCCGCCCCTCTGGTAAGCATAATCACACCTGGTGAATCCTGGGTAGAAACTCCTAGTGCCCGTGACAGTAAGAACAGGCCATGACAGACCCAGGATCGGAACCAACAGCTAGGGAGATGCTGCAGCATCTGGATACTCGGATTAAACAACAAGATGTTCGGCAGCAACAGCTGTTCCAATGTTTTCAGGCCCTAGCCGCCCAAGGAGACCATGTGCAAAATGTATCAGCTACTGTTGATCCTCCAGTGTCTTCTTCTCCCCCAGTGCCATCCCAGGTGTCTACCACTTCTACGCTACACCTGCCTACTCCCGCTAAATATGATGGAGACCCGAAAACTTGTAGGGGTTTTCTCAACCAGTGCTCCATTCATTTTGAACTTCAACCTCACAATTTTCCTACTCATCGCTCTAAAGTTGCCTATCTAATTTCTTTGTTTTCTGGACAGGCTCTGGCGTGGGCCTCTCCTCTGTGGGAAAGAAATTACCCTCTATTAGAAGATAGTGCCATGTTTATTTCAACTTTCCGAAGAATTTTTGACGAACCTGGTTGTGTTATTTCTGCTGCCTCCAGTATTCTCCGACTACGCCAAGGATCCCGTTCAGTAGGCCAGTACGTAATCCAATTCCATACACTTGCCTCTGAACTCCAATGGAAGAGTGAGGCACTGATAGCTGCCTTCTGGCAGGGTCTTGCTGACAAAATAAAAGATGCACTGACCTCACAAGAGTTACCCTCTTCCTTGGATGATTTGATTTCTCTGTGCCACAGAGTAGACATGAGATTTCGAGAAAGAGTTTCTGAAAGAGAGAGTTCATCTAAAGTCTCCGTTCACCCGACATCTCGAGTTCGTCACCTTCCACCTCCTGTAGAACCCATGGAGATAGGACGCTCTAGACTAACTTCTGAGGAGAGAGAGCGACGAGTAAAAAATAGACTCTGTATCTATTGCGCTGACCCTACTCATATGCTGAACTCTTGTCCCAGAAAGTCGGGAAACGCGAGTCTCATACCTGTTCCGGAGAGGTAAGGTTAGGGTCCATGGAATCCTCTCCATGTCTCATGGACTCTAAAATTTGTTCTTTCGCTGTTACTGTTTCCACTTCTACCAAGTCATTTACGTCTCAAGCACTTCTGGACTCTGGTGCTGCCGGAAGTTTTATTTCAAGTTCCCTAGTGTGTCAGTGGTCCTTACCAGTGATTCCTTTAAAAACAGCTATTGTTGTCACCGCTATAGATGACTCACGAGTTATCAATGGAATTATTACTCAACGTACCATTCCTTTGACCCTTCAAATCGGAGCTTTACATCGAGAGCAAATTTCTTTTTTGGTCCTTCTTGTTACTACCAGTCCTATTGTACTTGGCTTTCCGTGGCTTCAACTCCATTCTCCTCAGATTGACTGGAACACACCGCAAGTCATTTCCTGGGGTCCGAATTGTCATCACAAATGTCTGACTCGAGTTGTTCCAGTAAAAATAAATAAATCTTCTATAGCACCTTGTCCGTCCGGCCTTCCTCCACAGTATGCTTCCTTTGCGGATGTATTCGATAAAGCCCAGTCAGAACGCCTTCCACCCCATCGGGTTTGGGATTGTCCGATAGACTTACAACCTGGCAAGAACCCTCCTAGGGGTCGTGTATACCCTCTGTCGTTACCAGAGACTCAGGCGATGTCTGACTATGTCAAAGAAAATCTCCATCGTGGGTTTATTCGGCCGTCCACCTCTCCCACTGGAGCGGGGTTCTTCTTTGTTAAGAAGAAGGATGGGTCATAACGACCTTGTATAGACTATCGAGGCCTTAACGCCATTACAATCAAAAATCGCTACCCTATCCCGTTAATTACCAAACTGTTTGACCGCATCAAGGAAGCTCGAATATTCACTAAACTAGTTCTTCGTGGTGCCTACAACTTAATTCGGATCAAGGCCAGAGACAAATGGAAGACAGCTTTTAACACCAGGGATGGACACTATGAATATCTAGTCATGCCTTTTGGGTTGTGTAACGCCCCAGCTGTCTTCCAGGGATTCGTGAATGAAATCTTCCGGGATCTGTTGTATGTTTGTGTCGTCGTCTATCTGGACAACATATTGATTTTCTCGCAAGATCTGTCCTCCCATCAACAGCATGTGGCAGAGGTTCTTTCTAGACTCCGAAAAAATTTACTATTCTGCAAGTTAGAAAAATGTTCCTTTGAATTATCCCAGATTCCATTCTTGGGATATATTGTTTCTGGAGTTGGTCTAGAGATGGATCCGTAGAAAGTCAATGCATTGCTACTTTGGCCCCAGCCAACTACTCTCAGGGCGATTCAACGCTTCTTAGGATTCGCAAACTATTATCGACGCTTCATTCAAGGTTTCTCCTCCATTGTCTCCCCAATCGTGGCTCTGACCCGTAAGGGCGCCAATACCAAGCAATGGTCGGCTGAGGCACTTCAAGCATTTCAATTCCTTAAGAAGGCGTTCTCCACCGCTCCTGTTCTTCGACAACCTGACTTGACCCTTCCCTTCTTCCTCGAAGTAGATGCTTCTAATATTGGACTAGGGGCCATTCTATCCCAAAGATCAGAACAACGGAAATTCCATCCCTGTGCTTTCTACTCCCGAGCTCTTCTACCTGCCGAGAAGAACTATACTATCGGGGATAAATAGCTATTGGCCATAAAAGTGGCTTTAGAGGAGTGGAGATATTTACTGGAAGGGGCTCGTCACCCCTTGACTATTTTTACTGACCACAAAAATCTTCTCTATTTACAGTTAGCTCAATGTATGAACCCCCGACAAGCAAGATGGTCACTTTTTTTCTCTCGCTTTGATTTAATCATAACTTTCAAACCGGCTTCAAAAAATAAAAAAGCTGATGCATTGTTTCAGGCGGTTGCTGCTTCCGCTGACGTTGAAGATTGTTTTGACCGTCCTATATTGGATCCTAAATCTGTGAGTTTGGCCACTTCTTCCACCAATGTTCTACCATTTGGGAAAACCCTTGTGCCACCACCTCTGCGTAAAAAAGATTTTGTTGTGGTATCACTCCTCTCATTTCACTGGACATTCTGGAGAACAAAAAACACTAGAGATTCTCTCTCGGAGCTATTGGTGGCCCTCGATTAGGAAAGATGTCAAAGAATTTGTGGCTGCTTGTGACATTTGTTCCCAATTTAAAACCTCCCGTAGAACACCGGCGGGCCTACTCCAACCACTACCTATTCCTTCCAAACCATGGACCCATATAAGTATGGACTTTGTCACTGATCTTCCCCCCAGCAAGAAATGTAATATCATCTGGGTAGTGGTAGATAGATTCTCAAAGATGGCCCATTTCATTTCTTTGACAGGATTACCCTCTTCATCTACATTGGCTGACCATTTCATCAAGGAAATTTTTCGGATTCATGGATGTCCATCTGAGATTGTTTTGGACAGAGGAGTGCAGTTCATCTCCAGATTCTGGCGAGCCCTTTGCAAAACCTTGGCTATTCGACTGTCATTATCATAATCATACCATCCTCAGTCGAATGGGCAGACTGAGAGAGTCAACCAGGATTTAGAGACATTCTTAAGAATGTTTTCCTCAGCCAACCAGGACAATTGGGTAGACTTGCTTCCATGGGCTGAATTCGCCCACACAAATATGTATCACGAGTCATCTTCGAAAACACCTTTCTTTGTGGTATACGGTCACCATCCGTCTCTCCCAGAATTTCCTGCCCTCCCTCCCACCCAAGTTCCTGCTGTGGAGAATTTATGCCAGAGATTTAAAACTATCTGGTCTCAGGTTAAAACCTCCCTGAAGAAGGCATCTTCCAGATATAAATTTTTTGCTGACAAAAAGAGGCGAGCAATTCCACCACTCAAAATTGGAGACCGCGTATGGCTTTCTACCAGGAATATTCGCCTGAAGGTTCCTTCCATGAAGTTTGCCCCACGTTATATCGGTCCATATAAAATCACTCAAGTGATTAATCCCGTGTGTTTCAAGTTGTTATTACCAAAGAACCTTCGGATCTCCAATGCCTTCCACGTTTCATTACTCAAGCCTCTCATCATCAACCGATTCTCAGTTCCTCCTTCAGTACCTCGCCCAGTTCAAGCTCATCAAGAGGAGGAGTTCGAGATTACCCATATACTGGATGCCAAAATCTCTCGTGGAATCCTTCGCTTCCTGGTGCATTGGAAGGGTTTTGGCCCTGAGGAGCGCTCTTGGATCCGCGCAGAAGATCTCAATGCTCCAGCTCTTCTAAAGAATCTTTATTACAAATATCCGGGCAAACCCGGTTTCAAGTGTTCTGTGCCCACCTTTAAAAGGGGGGGTACTGTCACTCACCGGACTGTTAGTGCCTCTGGTCTGGTACGTGGCTCTCTCTCATTCCTGCCGGCGCCTGTCCTAAGCCGCGGCCGTCCGCCATCTTAACTGGATTGCGCATGTGCTGGACTCTTGAACTTAAAACCTTGCTTTTAATCCTATTGGTGAATCAATCACCACTCACTATTTAAGGCACCTGTGTCCTTAGTATTGTTTCCTGTTCTTGGTTCTCATTCCCTTGAGACTCCTAGGTGTTTCCTGTGTTCTGCTCGTGTGATCGGGTTTGCTGTGGAAAAGTCCTCTCTGCTCATCCGTGGTAAACTTGCCCGCTACAGACTACCTCTACTCCGCTGCATGCCTACACCTGGACAAGCCTTATCTGCTCTTCTGTGGTAAACGTACCCGCTATAGACTGCTTGCCATTCCGCTGCATATCTGCACCTGGACAAGCCTGCTCTGCTCATCAGTGGTAACGTACCCGCCACAGACTATTTACTATTCAGCTGCTTGCCTGCATTTGGACAAGTCTCCCTTGCTCATCAGTGGTATACTTGCCGCTGCAGACTACCCGCTATTCCGCCACCTACCTGCACCTAGACAAGTCTTCCCATCACCGCAGTGGTACAACTTGCTATCCGCAGACCACTGATGCTCCCGCTACCTACCTGCACCTGGACAAGTCTTCCCATCACCGCAGTGGTACAACTTGCTATCCGCAGACCACTGACGCTCCCGCTACCTATCTGCACCTGAACAAGTCTTCCCATCACCGCAGTGGTACAACTTGCTATCCACAGACCACTGACGCTCCCGCTCCTACCTGCACCTGGACAACTCTTCCCATCACAGCAGTGGTACAACTTGCCATCCGCAGACCACTGACGCTCCCGCTCCTACCTGCACCTGGACAACTCTTCCCATCACAGCAGTGGTACAACTTGCTATCCGCAGACCACTGACTCTCCCCACCTGCACCCACCTGCACTGGCACGAGTCTTCACTGCACATCAGTTGTTATACCTATCTCCGCATTATAGTTGCAAGTCGCTGACTCTCCTGCTGCATAGCTGCAAGTCGCTGACTCTCCATTGACATTCCTTATCCTAAGTTGTTGTACTGTTTCAACCATTCACTATACTGCCCAGAGGATCACTGTGATAAACTCCGCCCCTCTGGTAAGCATAATCACACCTGGTGAATCCTGGGTAGAAACTCCTAGTGCCGTGACAAGCCATTGCCAGGTTGCGCTACCCTTCCACTTGACACAAAAACACAGACTCCCTATTTTTAAAGAGTCCTGGATGGTTGGCCAGTTTGCCCATGCCTGGGTCTAACTTTGCCTGTCACATTACTCCAGCCATTGTCCACACAGTGCAGGATCCTGTGTGATGACATTACACCAACAAATGCCCAATATGTCACATTTGTTATCTTATATTTAACTACACTGATAATAATTGGATTTCCAATATAGGTTACTGGTGAAGATTATAATATGGAGTTTGTAAGATGGAATAATGAAAGTAGAAACATTGAGGTCACAGGCCTGAAGCCATTCACCAACTACTCCATAATAGTCACAGCGTTCACTGGAGATTCAGTAACAGAGGGGAAGTCGTGCAATGCGATAATTGCTGCTACTCTTGAGGCAGGTATGTGGTGTTTTTACTCCTCATTTTCTACGGTCCATTAGAACTTAGTATTTTAATTATTGTGCACTATATAAACTTCATTGAAAGACTGTAAACTCTATCTCTCTCTGTCTATCCATCTCGTATGTGCATATGTGCTCATGTTGTAACACAATTAACCAATTTATTATAATACATAAATTGTGTAAATATTTATTTATTTATTTTAGAAACCTCAAAATTTAATATATTTTTTTGTATTTTCTGGCATCATGAAATAGTAACAAAGAACATCTCCCCAAACAAAAAAACCCTACTGCTCATGTATTATAAGGAATATTATACTCCTTCTTTGAATTATAAACATATGAGAAGTCACCATGGAGTTCCAGGCCCAAATCATTCCCGTGTCCTATATTTCACAGTAGAAAGTGCATTACTCTGTCATTGTCTTCATGGCTTATATAACTTGACAATGTATCATTGAAAGTGAATTTGTTTGAATAGACTGTCAACTTATTTAAATAATGAAGTAATATACTCCAATGACAACAATATTCTGTTTTAGTGCCAAATGATCCACCTAAGAACATAACTATTCAGAAGATTCCAAATGAGGTGACCAAGGTTCAGATGACCTTCATCCCTCCTGCTGAACCTAACGGAAACATTCAAGTATTCCAAGCACTCGTTTACAAAGAAAATGATCCTACAAAGTCTCAAATCCGCAATCTAAGTATTATAAGAAAAAATGATGAATCTATAACCGCAATTATAGAAGGACTTGAAGGTGGATATACTTATAACATCAGTGTAAGTGCTAAGGGGTCATTATACATTCACACATGTGAAAATTGCTTTTAAATAATATTCTGAACCTCCTATACAGTTTTACAGGAAATTAAAATGAAATAGCTCATCTAATACCTTAATACCAGCACTTAATTTAGAAGGGGAGTCCTGGTTTCAGTTGTGTTGCCTTGTATAGCACATACCCTTCATGCACAAAGACCTGCAGAAGAAAACAAATTGAATATATTTTGTGATTGAACTTGAAATATGTGTAACCCTACTGTAACTTACATACTGTATACTGGTTCTCGATTCTCAATGTATATTGATAGAACTGCCAAGATTATTTCACTCCGAGTGAGTGATACAGTGTTGTATTTCCTAAGTAAATGGATATGGCCACATTTTTTCACTGTGCTGTGACTATTCAGGTGATATTTAAATAATATCAAAATGAAACTGTTTTAAAAAAAGAAAAAAAAAATGCTGCTAATGTAGGTCATTATTTATGGGAGTCAATGACTATCTCAGTAACATACTGAAGTTCCATGAAAAGGGAAGGGGAGCTCCCTTGGCATGTTCCGTATGATAAAGGGAATAAGCTGCACCCATAGTGTGGAATTCACCCTAGTAGTCAATGCCATGTCAGTTGGGATGATGAATGATTTCAGAATGTAGAGCACGTGCATTAACAAAGTTGAATACCCTAGAACAGTGGTTCCCAAACTTTTGCAGTTCGCGGCACCCTTAGCGTCTCCATAATTATTTGAAGCCACCCCTCCAAAATAATTACTGAGCAGTCCTGTTTTAGAAGTAGTTGTGTCAAAAAATTGTAATAAGTATTTAGGTCAGGACAGAAATACTTATTTAGTTGTATGCAAAAATGCCCCCTCTGCATCCAGACTCTCTACCCCCTCTGCATCCAGACACTCTGCCCTCTCACACTCTGCCCCCTCTGCATGCAGACACTCTGCCCCCTCTGCATCCAGACACTCTGCCCCCTCTGCATCCAGACACTCTGCCCTCTCTCACGCTGTCCCCCTCCTCTGCCCTCTGTCACGCTGGTCCCCCCTCCTCTGCCCTCTGTCACGCTGGTCCCCCCTCCTCTGCCCTCTGTCACACAGGTCCCCACTCCTCTGTCATGCTGGTCCCCCCTCCTCTTCCTCTGTCACGCAGGTCCCCCCTCCTCTGCCCTCTGTCACGCTGGTCCTCCCTCCTCTGCCCTCTGACACGCTGGTCCCCCCTCCTCTGCCCTCTGACACGATATTCAGTGACACGCTGCGTGAGAGAGGTGGATGCTGGGTCCCGGCGCCGCACGGTTTGGTAAGTTTTTGTGTTGTCTTGTTTTTTCTATGCCTAGTCTGCGGCACCCCTGTGACAGCGCCGCGGCACCCCTGGGAACCGCCGCCCTAGAAGACAAGATTTCACCTTTTGGGGTGAGATATAAGGTGATATGAAGGACTATAAATGAGGATTAAGATTCAACATCTGATTCACCGGCCAATTATAATCTGCAATAGATCAGCACTGTATAACTCCTGTTAAAACTATATCTCTGCTGGTGGCCCATTTTGAGCATCAGTGTGATTAATGATATATCATACAATTTATACACACACCTTTTATAGGATATGAATTTATAATTACATAATTTGCTGTAATACATGTAATTGGACTGATTCTGTTTTGTAAATATGTCTATATTTTAACATTGTAGATCTATGCAGTAAATGGTGCTGGTGCTGGACCAAAAATCATGATGAGAATTACCACCGATGTGAAAGGTAATATAACAACTGTATACATGCCGTACATTTCAGATATACTTTCTACATGAGAAACCTGAAACCTAATATAATTAGATATAATTGCAATTTAGGAACAAACACTTATTCACAAATAACACATAACAAATTTCACAGTAAGTTAAAGCAATAGGATAATATGAAAATGATACATAACAAATTAAGGAGCACAGTCCCAATGATTACTACCACAAGCTGCTTATACATGTCAGAGATAAATACAGGTTTTTATATAGGGCTTTTACCTTTCACCAAAACCTGTCATTCTCTGTATAACCCACCTATCTGCAGCTGCTTTATATGAATGATTATGAAGTAGCAAATATAGTGCCTGTCTTGCATCTAAGGTTATTAAGGGAAGCAAGGCACAAAAAGGAGTACATTTTATCCTGGACAAACCATGTTACAATCCAAGGGGTGCTAGTTAGTTTATTATTTTGCATGTAAGGAAATTACTGGCTGTTTATTCATTTAGCACACAAATACTTAATAGCTTTATTTTTACACTGAAATTTAAAGTTGATCTAGGACATGCCGTATCCCCAACTATAAATCTGTCCCCATATTTTAAATTTACCTCCTCCACTAATGCAACGTGGTTTTGCCATGGTGCAAAATTACTCCTTTTTAATACTTTGCACTCCTTAATGACTCAGGTCCTATGTCTCTTGGCAACATGCACCTTCTTCCAGCTGCAGACACTGAAATGAAAACAGATAAGCATTAGACAAGTAATGATCTTTATGGTTACATAGCCATTTACTAAAAATAAAATTACCTTTAACACAATCACTCCAGTTCTCAGAAGTGACATTAGTGAAAAATATTCAGTAATCATGAAGTTTAGGTTTGTAAATTCTGCAAAACTTTATGATTAACTATTCTCACACCTTTCTCCCCCTTCTCCAGATAAATAAAAAATACCCGCCCCCATGCCTCACTCTAGTCTGCCTACATTCTCCTCTCTTGTACTGAACTACCAATGGTCTCTTCTTACCCACTCCTGGCCTATCTTCTTCCTCCTGTCTGTCAACTGTTGCCCTAGCCAAGTCTTCTTCTTCTGTTTGCACTAAAACCCAGCAGTGCTGCATCCTACCCTGTACCCCGTCATCCCTCTCCTCCTGATACATGTCACTTCGTATGCGATATTCTAAGCATTACTTTGAAAATCAGTATTTTAAATTAGAGAGATAATATCAGATAATGTGGCAAGCTATTAGCATATCTCTTAAATTGTGACCACAGGTGTTTAAACCGTTTGAACCACCTTAGATTTAAATTCCCTCCTAAGACAGATTTAAAACTGTCTCCAGTCACTGGAATGTGAATCTAAATAAAAATACTCATAAGTGCATATGAGCGTTTTGTTTATTATTTTAAGTCCCTGTGCAGAAACTGACATCTGCATCATGTAGATACAGCCTAATAATAACATGAAACAGACAAGGGTAGGAAGCAATTGACAGTCACGATTTCCATACAAATGACCGCAGTAAGGTTTATTTAGAAAATGCAACTTAGTGGGGACATGCAATGTACCTGATTCTCCACCTAGTGCTTTTCAAGGTGGATGTCCATTTCACAGGCTTTGGAAGCACTCCCATAAAATCACTGTACATCAGCTGTTAGATAATCTGGAAAATGTTTATGGTGGGAACAATAAAAAGACCATATTAATAATACCACTTAAGGACCATAACCTTTTTTCATTATTATAAACATAAGTTTCCAAAAGTGCTTAGTTTAGCTCTGTTTATGTCTTCAATTAATCAGGCACATTAAAACTGTCTTTATTACATCTGTCACTTTGGTGTGTTTTACAGTTTTTATTACATGGGTCAAATTGCTCTTGGAAATTTCCTGCCAAAGTACAAGTAGAAGGTGCAAAATGTTCCACATTAAAAATATAGGATTAGACCTAATCTGGATGCAAGAAAAGTTCTTCCACAAAGATGGCTCCTGTAAACGTGTTCTGTTCATCCTGTTATCTCATTTAAATAAAGTTATATTAAATAATGCATTTTGGTTGCAAAAGTAGGCACAGACATGTGCCTAATATGTTTTTGGCAAGGAACACCATCAAATCACTCCAATTCCGTTCCACAGATCACACCATTTTGGCCTGCAAATCCATATAAAAATGGGTGCATTTGTGTATAGTTAGCTACATGACCAGTACTGGTGCAAGGGCATCCTAGGCAAAGCCCCCCTCCATTCCCACTTCACACACCAAGACCTTTGTAAAATAAAAATAATTAATCTTACCTCCTTCTGGCAGGCAGGTAAGGCTGTTTTCTGATGGAGAACACAGTCCCAGGGGAAAACACAGGATTTCTAGAGGGGTTTCCAAATGTTAGATTTTGAAAACAAAGCCAAAAACAAAAATATTTGATAATAAGCAGGGAACAGCGCCACCCCTCTTCCCATACATTACACCAATACCACCTCCACCCCTCTTCCCATACATTACACCAATACCACCTCCACCCCTCTTCCCATACATTACACCAATACCACCTCCACCCCTCTCCCCACACATTACACCAATACCACCTCCACCCCTCTCGTCCCACATTACACCAATACCACTTCCACCACTCTCTCCCGACATTACTTGCACATTACTGTCAAATTTTACCCTGGGGTGAAGGCACACAGCACTGGCCTATGAGCAGCTGTCCATCATAAGTATCCCCCAAATCCTCATAAATAACCCCTCATCATAATTAACCTTGTCATAATAATCATTAACTCACTCATCAATCAATCCCGTCATCTTCTACATTGCAAAATAACCCCCTTATAATGAGTATCTCCCACATCATCCCCCTCTTAATTAATTAACCCCTCCTTATAACCTTTCAATCCATTAAATCCTTTAGTCTCATCATAACAACTCCTTCAACATCATTAAACCCTTTATAATTATTAACGCCTTCATCACCATAATTAACCCCAACATCGTTAATGGATCCCATTTATATTCATTAACCCCCGTAATCATTACCTCCCTCAGTCTCATCAAAACTATCACAGTAAGATCATTAATAACCTCCTCACCTTCATAATCAACTTCCAGTCATCATCCTTCAACATTAACTCCCCACCAATTATGTTAATTTCTCTCTCCTTCCCCACCTACCTGTTGCTAATCCATTATCCTTGTAACAGTCAGAGGGGAACGGTTCACATGTCAATTCCTCTCTGTGTACCCCCACTTCCACACAAAACACCCTGTAGTCTGGAGTGGGTGGAGGTCCCACAGCTGTCTGTCAAAGTGGTCAGCAGATGGGAGGTAGGAGCCACGCAGAGCGATTAACCCAGAGCTTTTTCTTACTCTGGGCGGCAGCAGACCATGCACATGCCCTCAGTGGTGTCCCCAAAAGCCTGGCGCCCTAGGCAGCTGCCTAATGGTAGCACTGGGCATGTTTGTGACGTTACAAACCAATATCTGCACTCTGGAATTGCACTTCCTTCTACAAGATTGTAAATTACCCCTAGTGTAAAATGTGCATACATTATGTAAATTATTAATTAATAAAATCAGAAAGATGTTGGTCAGTTCTGATTAGTTTATAAGGATAACTTTATCCTGGAATATTGTATAACTTGAAAAGTTATCTTGTTATATTCCTATTATATATGATATGATCATATGTATCAATTATTTTCAAATAAATAATTATTTCACATTTTGCATTTTTTTTTCTGTAGAACCACCTCGTCCTATATTGAAACCTGTGCCCATTTATGACTCTAGCGGGAGTGTCATGGCTACCTCAACCACTATTACCATTAAAATGCCGATATGCTACTTCAGTGATGTCAATGGACCAATCAAAAAAATTCAGATTCTTGTTTCAGAAATGGGAGGTAAGGAGGTGTTACACAGCATATTTTCTCAATATATATGTCATGCAGACAAAATACATATATTTATTATATTTTGACATTAAAACACAAGTTTTGTGGCTGCATGTTTTCAGATTTTATATTTTTCAGAGCGTAGGCAGATGCTTGATATTTGGAACTCATAAGCTCCAGATGTTGCCAGCTGCTAGCTAACAATGACAGATGTAAACAAGTTAAAAATGCAATGCTGGGACCATTCGAAATATACAGTGCGCCAAAACTCAAAATGTTTTGTTACATTTAATAAATGCCAAAATGTGTCAAAATGTATACAAATAATACATATGAGGAAGTGCAATGCTGATTTTTTTTCACAAATGCACCTATTTCTCTTCCACCTACATACACCGGTGCATGCTGGTGGCACCATTCTGTTCTCTAAAGTGCATCTGTGCAGAATTTGCCAGATTGCAGTAGCCATTGAATTGAACATGTAGGTAACTGTAAAAACTTTGTCCTACCTACTCAGGGGCGCACGCAGGATTGTCAGTGGGGGGTTCTTCCCCCCTGACCCAGAAAAAAAAAACCCCACGTTTCGTCAGCGCTGTCCTATACAGCAGCCCCGGCGCTGTCAAAGAAGCGTCCGCGGCGGTGCTGTATACAATACAGCACCGACGCGGATGCTTCTTTAACAGTGCCGCGGCTGCTGTATAGGACAGTACCGCTATGGTGGGCACTAAGTTAGCGCAGGGGGGGGGTGTTCTGGAGACTCAGAAACCCCCCCTGCGTGCACCACTGCTACTATTACTTTTTTACTTCACTCTTAATTAATTATTAACATAAAATACTGTTAGTTGGAGCCTTCTTTATTTATATCTGAAAATTATTTTATAAGTCATGAGAGTCAGTAACATTTTAATTTTTGAATTACATTTGTGCACAAAAATGTACTCATCCAAGTATAAGTATAATGTACACAGGCATTGCATTGAATGAAATGGCCAGTACATAATAACCAGCACTTCTGAATATGTTAAAAAAGAAAGTAATGTGATCTGCTCCCAAAACGCATAAGGCCTGGTTCATTAAAGAATGTAAATGCCGATACATGCAGTGTTTTGCATTAAATTGCACTGTGCACTCCCAGAAATGAACTATACACCAGTGAGCACAAGTGCACGCAATTCATCTTCGAACGCATAGGACACTTCCAACAGCCTAGGATTTCATGGGTGGAACGGGGTGGATAAGGGCCATATACACGTAGTCAGTGTACAGTAAGGGCATGCCATGCATTCCATTCAAGCTTTGGGCATCTGTAAGGTATGTGTTTTTCTGTAGTTTCACTTCCACCAGCTACAGGTCGGATGTAAAGTGCCGATTACTAGTGATGATTGTCATGCATACATGCTAGAGCATGTGTTTACAATCAACAGCAACTCTAAAAATGTATTTTATGTACAGTAAATATTAATAACATCCTTCCTGATTTCATTGGGGGGAAAAAGAAAAAAAAATTTTTTCAATGTTTTTTCATTAATTACTATATTAACAAGTGACAATCCCTGAATAATTTTTCTTCTGTGCTTTCTTCTGGGACTTTATATTCCACATATGTATTGTATGTATCCTGCACATGTTGTGTCTGTCTCAATACAGGAAGGGCTGCATATTTAGAGCCTACCTAGACCCGTATTAAACAAGACATGTTTCTTCAGATCCACTTGTAGTTGTATGCGAACGTATGTACGCCCAATTTATGAGTGTTTTTTAAAAAAAAACACACAATACTTTCATTTTGTGTACCTTAATGAATCAGACCCATAATCTCCACCACTTTCATCCATCTACACAAACACTGTTTTTGCATTCATTCACTGAGCCAGGGATATTACTGCAGCTAGCCCACATTATGCATTGAAAGTCCTTACACACCCAGTAACACCTATCTTTGTGTAGTGTACTTTTGTTGCCCTGCAGTCGCTCTCGTCTTGATGTGGTAACGCATACATTTACCCAGAAAAATGGGTGCACTGGTGGTAAATAGGGTCTGCCATCACAAAAGAAGGAAAAAACTGCTTTTACGCCGCACTTATACATTTTCCCTTTTGGAATGGCCTCTATTATATGGTAAATCATGTCTATCGAGTTTCACAAAATAATGCTTCAGAAATTGACTACAGTATTTATTAATCTGACATCTCAGTGTAATAGATTTATTTATGCAAATATCATCAAGCATTTGGGAGGGCACAGCAGAGATTTGTGGGATTGTTGGGTGCACTGATCCAGGTTCAGATTACACTTGTAACATGAAATTTCACCACAACTGGCTGCTTTCTATGCTCAGACAATAGCACATTGCTGACCAGTAGCCATAATATTATGCTATACTGTATAAGCACGATAGTACAGTCATGGGCAAAAGTTTTGAGAATGACACAAGTATTGGTTTTATAAATTTTGCTGCTACAGTGTTTTTAGACCTTTTTGTCAGATGTTGCTATTTTATACTGAAATAAAATTACAAGCATTTCATAAGTATCAAAGGCTTTTATTGACAATTACATTAAGTTTATGCAAAGAGTCAATATTTGCAGTTTTGACCCTTCTTTTTGAAGACCTCTGTAATTCACACTGACATGCTGTCAATCAACTTCTTTGCCACATACTGACTGATGGCCACCCATTCTTGCCTTATCAATGCTTGGAGTTTATCAGAATTTGTGGGTTTTTGCTTGTCCACCCGCCTCTTGAGGATTGACCACACGTTCTCAATGGGATTAAGGTCTGTGGAATTTTCTGGCCATGGACCCAAAATTTCGATGTTTTGATCCCCGAGCCACTTTGTTATCACTTTTGCCTTATGACAAGGTGCTCCATCATGCTGGAAATGCATTGATTGTCAACAAACTGTTCTTGGATGGTTGGGAGAAGTTGCTCTTGGAGGATGCTTTGGTACCATTCTTTATTCATGGCTGTGTTCTTAGGCAAAATTGTGAGTGAGCCCACTCCCACCAGTGCAGAGCTTGCTCAGGAATACCAGCAGTCATGTGTGATTGTATCTGTACGCACAGGTGAAGTGTTTTAACACTTGACCTGTGGGGACCCGACATTGCTGCTTTAAATGAATAGTTATCTAAGTCGCACTGTTCAGTGGCATCGAACTCAAGTGCCAGGGAGGTCTGTGTCGGAATTACTTGCGGCCAGCATCATTCAGCCATCAGAAATGTGCAGCGTCGCTTTGTAGGTAAGTCTGTTTATATTCATGTAGTTTTCTTTCTAATCAGTGTTTCTTTGTAGGTATCCTGGTTGTCGGGGTATCAAACCCAACCTGACTGTGACTCCTAACTAATGCAAAAATCTACATCCCGACTAAATCACTAATGGGAAAAGCATAGTAAAGAGTCTACCCAATTCCAACTGCCCCATGTGATAGATGAAGGCACACAAGGCAATTCCTACACACAAAGCCACACTGCTTGCTGACTACTAAATGAGGCTTAGGATGGAACTAATACTTACACCCTGGACATCTTTCTCCCAATGCTGCTCCTCCCTACTGCAGCTATGTTTCCTCCTAACTGTGCTTGCATTTTGTGCCAACTGGAGAGAGAGGGTGCACAAGCCAACAGTACTTGGTGTGGGAATATGTGCTGGCTTAGCCAGTTAGAAGCGCCAGGTGACTACTGCACATGGCATACCTAACTGCTAGACAAATAGGGACAAAATAAACATTTTGATGCTGTTCTCTGCCACATAATATGTAGCTTCTTGTCTCTAACTGTCTCTCACCACTGTTTATTATTGGCAGTTCTTATCATTAAAATCATTAATATCAATTTTGCAGGCTAGATTGAAAGTCTAGGAGCAATGACCTCTTATGTGCCGATGTGACTGAAACCCATCCTAGTCTTCATTTAGGATGGATTAGATTTCTATCTGGTTTTACAATCTTCTTTTAATTTTCCAACCAAAGTAATCTGTCTGTTTTCAAACCCTGCTGACCTAATGCTATTTGACACCCTGCTGTGTCACCATTGTACTAAAATAATACTGGGATACTGACCTGGAAAGAAAAAAAATTAAGCAAAATATATCTTATGCTTTTAGGTCAGTGACATCTATTTGTATAGGGTTCAGTGATTTTTTCTTTTCTACTTTCAGTTGCTTTTATTTGAATACAGATGGAAAAAGTGCAAATATATTCTCTTTGTAAACATAGGATATGACAGTAACAATGAGACATGGCCACTAATCAATATTATAATGCTATATAGTGGTGGACATAGATGCAGATGGCGTGCAAGAAGATTATTTGGGCGTCTCTTTACCACCACCATTTATTGCCAACATGGGGTTGTTTGATTACTCGAAGAAAAACAGAAACAGCTGCAAAATGTGCTCATTGTTCAGCTGTGACTGTGCAAATTAGTGGGTATATATCCGTTTGTGGTCAGTGCACGGCATGGCAATGCCAAAATAATCGTCAAGTTCAATAGCTCAAAAGGCTGGCAGAAAATTATTTAAATGACAGTCTTAATATCAGGCAGAATTCTGACTAAATGCCTATCAGATTGTAGCCCAAATAACATGCTGAACACAGACCAAATAACAAGCAGAATGACCAACAGATTATAGGACAAATAATGATGTGAAAAAGACCAACTGACCAGCAGATGATATATCCCCCCCCCTGCCAAATACACACAACACACACACAACAAGGCTGAGGAAACATAGACCCAACCATCCTAGGTCCTGAGTTATACAGATGCCTGTGTGCAGCTGAACAATATACCCAAATCAGCCACAACATTAAAACCACCTGCCTAATAGATACATAGAATTTTAAGACAGATAAGAACTGCTTGGCCCATCTAGTATGCCCATTTTTTTTATTAACCTATAGTAAGATCAAACCCTATTTGGTCCTTTAATCTTTGTAAGGATATCCTTATGTCTATTCCAATCATGTTTAAATTGCTCTGCTTTAGTAACCTCTAATATGGTGTAGTTCCCCCTTGCGCCACCAAAACAGCTCTGACCCATCAATACATGGACTCCACAAGACCTCTGAATGTGTCCTGTGGTATCTGTCACCAAGATGTTAGAAGCAGATCCTTTTAGTTCTGTAAGTTGTGAGGTGGGGCCTTCGTTTTTCCAGCACATACCACAGATGCTCGATCGGATTGAGGTCTGGGGAGTTTGGAGGCCAGTCAACACTTTGAACTTTGTCATGTTCCTCAAACCATTCCCGAACAAATTTTGTAGTGTGGCATGGTGCATTATCCTGCTGAAAGAGGACACTGCCATCAGGGAATACTATTGCCATGAAGGGGTGTGCCTGGTCTGCGACAATGTTAAGATAGGTGGTACATGTCAAAGTAACATCAACATGAATTCCAGGACCCAAGGTTTCTCAGCATCACACTGCCTCCGCCGGCTTGCCTTCTTCTCATAGTGCTTGCTGGTGCTATCTCTCCTCTAGGTAAACGGCGCACATGCACATGGCCGTCCACATGATATAAAAGGAAACATGATTCATCAGACCAGGCCACCTTCTTCCATTATTCCATCATCCAGTTCTGGTACTCACATGCCCATTGTAGGTGCTTTCGGTGGTGGACAGGGGTAAGCATGGACACTCTGACCGGTCTGCCGCTATGCAGCAAGCTGTGATGCACTATCATTTACAGCATTAACTTTTACAGAAATTTATGATACAGTAGCTCTTCTGTGGAATTGTACCAGATGGGATAACCTTCACTCCTCACACGCATTAATTAGATTTGGACATCCTTGACCCTGTCAACAGTTCACCAGTAGTCCTTCCTTTGACCACTTTTGATAGGCATTAACCACGGAATGCCAGGAACACCCCACAAGACCTGATTTTTTGGAGATGTTCTGACCCAGTAGTCTAGCCATCACAATTTGGTCCTTGTCAAAGTCGCTTAGATCCTTTCGCTTGTCCATTTTTCCTGCTTCCAACACATCAACTTCAAGAAAAACTGTTCACTTACTGCCTAATATATCCCACCCCTTCACAGGTGCCATTGTAATGAGATAATCAATGTTCACTTCACTTATCAGCAGGGCCCTCTAAACAACATTATGGGCCCCCCCGGGCAAAGCAGTGCACCGTGGCCCCTATATATATACACGTAAAAAAGTGATATATATATATACCGTATTTGCCGGCGTATAAGACGACTTTTTTGACCTGAA